>NC_062268.1:13761021-13991021 GCF_916048215.2 Malus sylvestris
ACACGTCTCCTCGCGTGTGACGAATTTTCAAGCCAAAAATGTAGACAACACAAATCAAGTGACGTGGAGCACATGTGGCTGTTGGACTTCACACGCGGGACAACCTATTCTGATATCATGAAGTGGTTCCTATTGATGTTTATTTAAAACTGACAAAGGCCAGTCTAAGTTCAAAACTTGGCCAGCATAAAATAACTTCATCTAAGTATCGTACTAGAGGTATCAAACGGACGAGCCGACACGAGCACGAGAATTGAACTAGCCAGATCTGAATATGAATAGTAGTATTGTTTTGAAACCTTCGTTCTTGAAGGGCACAGTTTTAGGTTTAGCTTGGCTTAAGCAAGTTAGAATTGATCTTGGTTGATAGTTTTAGTTTGGGATGTCAATTGACTATTCATGTATGTAAAATGTCAATAGGTAGTTCGACATGATGGGTTTTCAACTAAACAGAAGATTGGATATGTTTTTCGATTGTATACGTAGTTGAATGTTCTGACAAATTGTTTTCCTGCACTTTTCTCTCGCTCTTTAGATAAGAAGGCCTCTAGCTCTGAAGAAAAGGAAGCAGCTTCAACCATTAACTAAAGGGGCGGACTAGAAGAAATGGGTCAGTATTGCTTCTTTTGTATCTATTGTTTGTCAACATATGTTGTTTGAATACTGTTTTGTTTTCTGAAAAACTCTATATTTCTCGTCTTACTAGCATTAACATCAACGAGGCTCTGCGCATGCAATTGTAATTAAGTCCAGAAGCAACTGCATGAGCAGCTTGAGGTTAAATTGTGATTAATAGCTCCACATGAACTAGACTCATGGTTCCTAGTTTGTTTTTCTTTTTCTTTCTTTTTTTTTCATTTGGCTGCATTTTCGGTTTCATGGTAGTTCAAATTTTGAGTCATTTAAGAAAATAGAATCCCGTATCGATACAAAAGTTCAAAGGGCCAATCAGCTATGCATATAGAGGATCGCTCGAAATACTTGCAGGAGATCTTGGGGGAACAACTGTTAGCCGGCAGTGCCTTACTTCCTCCACAAACCTTGTCATCTCTAAGTACTAATTACAGTCATGAGTCTTATACAAGAGTCTTCTTCATGAGCCGGTGGTCCGTAAAGAAAGTTGAGGTTCCATTATAAAACCAATTGGCAATATAGGGAATACTAACCCAACTACTTGAAAGCACATATATGCAAGGTCCTCCTCTCGTCAATGTGGGATTTACTCTCAACACGCTTTCTCACGTGTGGCGAATTTTCAAGCCTAACATGTGGGCAAGTCGGGTGACATGGAGCACATGTAGTCATTGATCTACTCTGATACCATGAAGAAAGTTGAGGATCCATCATAAAACCAATTGAGAATATGGCGACTAACCCAACTACTTTATAAACACATGTTTTTCCATTAAAGAGTAAAACGTTGTCCAGCTATGACTCATGATGCCCTATATATGCATTGGTCCGTCCCATACGCCTCTCCCTCAAATTGTCCCTAACATGCCAATAATATAATAATGAGAAAATGGGAATAAAATCAATTTTCATTTCTATTTCAAGAATTAATATTTTTAATTCCTATTTTCCACACGGAAAGAGATCATCTTCAGATCTCTCCCTCCAAAGCCCAAGGATCAAGTAATCCTTGCTGGATCAAATTTCTGGCTGTTGGATCAAATTTCAAAGATCCGAATCACTTGATCTCTGAGCTTTAGAAGGAGAAATCCAGAGAGGATCTCTTTCCTTTCCACACTTCATAGAAATGATGCAGAATAATGACTCTTTTCCTATTTTCTATAACTATTATCACAACAAAATTATCAATTAGTAGAGTTTCTTTATATTCCCTAACCCTGTAAAAAATGCCACATTGAAAATATGTTTCTTTATATTCCCTAACCCTGTAAAAAATGCCACATTGAAAATATGTATTGGTCCGTCCCATACGCCTCTCCCTCAAATTGTCCCTAACATGCCAATAATATAATACTGAGAAAATGGAAATAAAATCATTTTTCCTTTCTATTTCTAGAATTAATCTTTTAATTCCTATTTTCCGCAAATCATAGAAATGTTACAGAATAGTAACTTTTCATTTCGATGAACTAAAATACATTTTATTTCTTATTAGAGTGGTTGCACTTGAAAATATGTATCTCCTACTCAAACAAGCATTACTTACCACTACTATCATTGACCTCATTACTTCTCTAACGGTTAAATACAGAATTACAAATAAATCACATTGAAATCCTCAAATAAATATGTAAATAAATAACATCTTTATTTAGTGGAAACCACCAAATAATTGGTCCGATATGATTCAATGTACAATAGGCTTGCAGTGTGTATAAATATATATTCTCCAATTATCATTTGATCATTTGTCACACAAGACTAGATCAAACGAAGAACAACATCCTTGAAAGAATGGCTTCCATCAACTTTTTAGGTATGACAAGACTTCTTTTCGTTGGGCTTTTCTGCACTGCTTTGATTCTTCTGATGAGTTCAGGTATTTAGTCCTTTGTTTGAATTGTGCTTGCCATGATATGATAAGTTTGTTCTATTGATGGCATATAAACAACGCAACATTAATTCTTTATTTCTTTATGTATCACATAATAGTATTTTTCGCATAAATAATATATATTTCGTATTTGCAGGCTATGAATCTGCACAATGTCCACGTTATTCTAAATGGGGGCCATGAGCAACCTATAAGGATTGCAATGCGATGTGCATCAATACTGTAGGTCGCGAACAGGGTGGATTTTGTGGAATTGATCCTGCAGACAAGCAGTGCGATTGTATGATGCGAACAATTACATTCAGACCCTTATATGATATATCTATTATCTAGCTGGCATATTGTATATCTTTTCCCAATAGTACGTTGCAGAGCACCAAATCATTGGGGTTTCCATTTCATTCTACTATATCTTTGTAAGGTTGCGCCTCTTTGATGACTACGAGAAATATGACAGCACTTTTATCTTTGATTTCCTCATTACATTTACTTCTAGCTTAATTTTCTTGAAAAGATCATACCAATTTGGCACCAGAGCCAAGTTTATGGCAAGAAAAAACCAAGCTCCACCGGTGGAATCGAGTTCTGCGGCGGTAGCCATGGACACCCAAACAGAACATCTCACCACCCAACTCTATGAGATGCAAGAGACAGTAGCGACGCTGTCCACACACCGGGATGAGTTTCAGACCTACATGGCGGAGTTGCAACGATCTATCACGGTGTTGACAAATCAGCAGGCCCAATTTCAGGCGACTCCGCAAAACCAACAATCTGACCTCCGACGAACGATGTTGGAGGAGATTCGTCAGATTCAAGTCGAAACGAGGCCTCTGTCGACTGAGAGAACGTCATTGGTCCTGACTTTTGGATTGATTTCTTTGCCACCTCCGTTCACAGTGTTGGGAGCGACAGCTATCCCACCACCGAGCCCTATTTTTGCAAATCCCATCTTAGGTTACGTCACAAATTTTTCACCTTCTTCCCGTCAATTGCCGCTGCACCCCCACTTAACAGCGGGACCGACTCCAACCTGCAGAGCATCTCCGTCTACCACTAGATATAGCCCTAATCACACATCCTTTCCAAATTCCATACCCTACCCCTCACCATACTTAAACGCCACCCTTCCTCCATACCCTACAGCTGCCATACCGTCATCAACATTACCAAACTTCCAATTTGATTCCCATGCTAGCCCATATGGTAACCATATGTTCCAATTAGAACCAACACCCCTAGGATTGCACAGTTGGATGAAACCCACTAAGTTGGATTTGCCTAAATTTTCTGGTGATGATCCGTTGAGCTGGCTTGCCATAGCTGGGAGATTCTTGACCTATCATGAGGTTCCAGAGCATATGAAGGTGGCAGTGGTAGCAATGCACCTAACCGGAGATGCCGCCTTGTGGATGAGCTCTTTTGAATCACGGTTCCAAAGCAACGATTGGGGAAAATTTGAAGAGGAATTGCTCAAGCAATCATGCGAGTTTCACGGCTCGGTTATCTCACATTCAACAAAATGGATCTCTCAAAGATTATATGACATAGTTTACTCACTTGTCTTGCCGGGTACCTGATTGGACAGATGACCAACTTAAGGGTGTGTTCATTGGTGGGCTGAAGGAAGAACTGAAACATGATGTGTCGGCTCAATTTCCCCATTCACTATCTCAAGCCATGGAATTAGCTCAAATTTACAATGTGAAGACCCAAAATATTCGAACCCTTAATCGTTCCATTAAGCCAGCTCCATCTAATCCCCAGACCTTCAAAAACCGTAAATTTAGCCCATCCACAAGATTCACAAGTTCCTCTTACAAACCCAACAATTCTTCACAGAATTCATCTCTCCCCACCAAGAAACTTACTCAAGCAAAATACCAAGAAAAAAGGAAAAAGAACGAGTGTTTTTTTTTGTCCAGAAACTTATGCCCCTGATCATAAGTGTGCAAGGTCTCAATCCCAAATACTGATGATTGTGGCTACTTCGGATAGTGGTGAAATTGAAGTCGCACAAGAAGAATTAAAAGATGATGATGATACTTGTGATTTAACAAATACGGAAGAACCTGTTTCGATGTATGCCCTCACTGGATCCATGTGCCCACGAACGATGAGACTTGAGGGTAAGATTGGGAATCAGGTTATTCAAGTATTCATTGATTATGGGGCAACTCATAATTTTTTAAATCCGGTTGTGGCAAAGAAAGAGGGACTGAGAATCAATTCTGCCATTAACAAGTACATTATTGTCGCCAATGATGCAACTCTTACAACTAAGGGCCTAGCACATGATGTAATGGTGGAAATGCAAGGCTATACTTTAAAAAAAGATTTTCTGTTGTTAGCAGTTTCAGGCTGTAACTTGGTTCTATAAGCAGAGTGGCTATAATCTCTTGGCATGATAGGTTGGCATTTCCTAAATAAGACCATGGATTTTGATGGTGATGGAGTACATTATCATCTACAGGGACAAATTTCCTTTGATGCCTCTGTAGTTAATTCATCTATGATGATGAAACTCCTCAACCAAGAGAAAATGGGGGTCATTGCTCAGTTGGTATTAGTCCCAGATGTTGAGCCACCTACACCTTCAGTCTCACCTAAGATTAGTGAACTCATTAATCAGTTCAAAGACTTGTTTGAAGCACTAACATGCCTCCCTCTAGAACAGACGTTCGACCATCCGATTCCCTTGATCCCTGGCACTTCCCCGATAAATGTGCGCCCATACAAGTATCCGCACTTTCAGAAAATTGAAATTGACAATATTATTAAGGAAATGTTGGATGCAGATATAATTCAAGCTAGCAATAGTCCATACTCTTCCCCAATTCTTTTGGTTAAGAAGAAAGATGGCTCTTGGCGTCTCTGCATTGATTTTCGAGTATTGAATGCTGCAACTGTATCCAATTCCAATAATAGATGAATTGTTGGATGAGTTACACGGTTTAACTATCTTCTCAAAACTGGATTTACGATCTAGTTACCACCAAATCAGAATGAATGCGGAACACATTTCGTACTCATGAAGGGCACATTTCGTACTCATGAAGGGCATTACGAGTTTCTCGTGATGCCGTTTGGGCTTACCAACGCCCCATCAACTTTTCAGTCACTGATGAATGATATATTTCGTCCACTGTTGCCCACATCTGTTCTGGTTTTCTTTGACGATATCCTAACTTATAGTGCCAACATGTCAGATCATCTTCGACATCTTTCTGAGGTTTTCTCTTTGCTGCACACTCATTCATTGAAACTGAAAATGTCTAAGTGTTCCTTTGGGCAAAGTAGTGTGGAATATTTGGGTCACATCATTTCTGCAAGTGGATTTGCAGTTGATCCACAAAAAATACAAACTATTCATAATTGGAGTAAACCCCAGAATGTGAAGGGCCTGAGAGGTTTTTTAGGTTTGGCCTAATATTATCGCAAGTTTGTACGGGATTTTGAAAAAAAATTGCTCGCCCACTTACTAATACGTTGAAACTTGACAAATTCAAATGGACTTCAGACTCTGAAGCAGCGTTTAAACATCTTAACCTAGCCTTTGGTTCCACTCTACTGCTAGCTTTACCAAATTTTAACAAGTAGTTTACGGTGGAATATGACGCTTCGGGCATTGGAATTGGAGCAGTCCTCTCACAGGACAAACATCCCATTGCATTTTTTAGCAAACCACTATCCAGATCCAACTTGAATATGTCGGTATATGATAAGGAGATGCTAGCGATTGTGTATGCGGTACCTTATTTGTTGGGACAACAATTCAAAATTGTTACCGATCACCAGACAATTCTACATTTTTTGGATCAACGAATAACTACACCAAATCAACAAAGTGGCTCTCTAAGTTACTTGGCTATAACTATGTGGTTGAATGCAAGGCAGGTGCTCAAAACATTGTTCCTAATGCACTTTCAAGGAAAGAGGAAATTCACATGTTGATGGGATTGTCACAACCAATTTTTGAGGGTATTGAAGATATACAAAAGGCTTGCACTAATGATCCTGAAGCTTCAGTTATTTTTAGCAACATTCAGAATAACTAACCGTACCCAAAAAATTACTCCATTCAAAATAGCATGATGTATTATAAGCATCGACTTTTCGTTCCTCAAACTTCACAGTGGCGCCACACATTGCCCCAAGAATTCCATTCCTCTGTCACTGCAGGGCACTTAAGACATTTGGCAACCTACAAACGATTGTCTCTAAATGTTATGTGGTCAGGAATAAGAAAGGATATCAAGGCATTTTTGGCAATTTGCGATAAGTGTCAAAGGCAAAATTATGAAGCTATTAGACCACCAAGTCTCTTGCAGCCTTCACCAATCCCCATTGATGCTTGGCAAGACATATCTTTGGATTTTATTGAAGGTTTGCCTACATCACAACACAAAAATGTGATTCTCGTTGTGGTGGATAGACTTACTAAGTACGGGCACTTCATAGCACTCTCACATCCCTACATGGCATTCAACGTGGTTGATCTCTTCATCCAAAACATATTTCGTCTCCATGGAATGCCAAGATCCAGAGTAAGTGACCGTGATCCCACCTTTCTCAGTCAATTTTGGAATGCATTCTTCAAATCACAAGGTTCATCACTTTGTTGAAGCTCTGCCTACCATTCTAAATCTGATGGGCAAACGGAAGTATTGAATAGGATGCTTGAACATTATTTGAGATGCTTTGTGGGTGACAAACCATCATCTTGGACCACATATTTACCTTGGGCAGAATGGTGGTACAATACGTCTTTCCATTCCAGTATTCAGATGACTCCATTTAAAGCACTTTACAGAAAATAACCCCCCACAATTCAAGCTTATATCCCTGGCTCCACTGCAGTTCATCAAGTTGACATTGCTTTACAATCACATGTTGACTTGCTATCTCGTCTTCGCCACAATATGCTCTTGGCTCAAAATAAAATGAAACAGAAAGCTGACAAACACAGGACAGAGCGTGAATTTGAAGTAGGTGATTTGGTTTTTCTAAAGCTATAGCCTTACCGTCAAGCTTATGTTGCTTCTCGCCAAAATCACAAGTTATCTCCAAGGTATTATGGCCATTATAAGATTTTAGCAAGAGTTGGCAAAGTGGCATATCGTCTGCAGCTTCCTCACAATTCCAGAATTCATAATGTGTTTCATGTGTCACTGCTCAAGAAAAGAATAGGTGATTCCATCCCTTTCTCACCCACCCTCCCACCTCTGGATTACACTACTGGAGCACTGCAATGGACACCTGCAAAAATTTTGCAAAGAGGAATGTTTAAAGTCAAGAACAAAGCTATGATTCGTTGGCTAATTCAGTGGCAAGGACTTCCTAAAGAAGATGCAACTTGGGAAAATGCCGACGACATCATTGCTCGCTTTCCTCAGTTTCAGTCCTGAGGGCAGGCCTGTTCTCAGCGAGGTGGATTTGATGCGAACAATTACATTTAGACACTTATACGATAAATCTATTATCTAGCTGGCATATTGTATATCTTTTCCCAATAGTTACAGTAGGGTGCAGAGCACCAAATCATTAGGGTTTCCATTTCATTTTACTATATATCTGTAAGGTTGCGCCTCTTTGATGGCTATGAGAAATATGACAGTACTTTTATCTTTGATTTCCTCATTGCATTTACTTCTAGCTTAATTTTCTTGAAAATATCATACCATTGTATCTGTATAGATAACGGACCACCAACAGAGGTCCCACTACCAACACCTTGTAAACCCTAATGTCTAAATAAAACTCACAACTTTTTGTTGAGTTAGCTTCAATAAAATATTCGCAACTGATTGTCGTTGCAGTTATATAAAAATGGGTATATTGCTCATTTTGCATGATTATTTTGTTGAATGATCGGACTAAGATTATTGTGTCATCCGGTGACTTACATTCACAATATTGATTATGAGCAACGGATCAAAAATCCCCTTCTTGCGCGATCGAAAATCTTTCTCAGCTATAAATACCAACGTCTACTCCTAGTTAATCCAATCCCTTAAATTTGGTTATTCCATTACGGCTTTTAGGTAATCCATTACACATTTTAATTTCTTGTATGCAAGTAAACACTAGAAATTTCACAAAGTGAGCTCATTTCCTATTTGTTCATTCTATAAATAAACGCCCTAAACTCTGAAGTCCATTATATTCATGCTTTCATTGTAATCGAATTGAGAATCCTAGAAGGACTCATTGAGAGAAGTCTTCGATTTGCTTGCTTCTTTCTTCCCCATTCTACTCTCTTCAACGTAGAGATCAAATTCTCTTCGATTTCCAGCAGCTAATCACTATCCAAATGCAAGATATATAGCTATAAAACACCAACATGGCCTTAGAGCTTAGTTCATTGAATCAAGGGGCGTGAATCTGAGTTGTTCTTTGAGCTTCCAACGAAGAACTCAAGTGAATCGAGAATCAAGATGGTTTAATCGGGAGCTAACCTTCGTGTTCCGGTCTCCAATGGTCTCAGCTACGAGTTTTGATGCATTAGAATGAAAACTATGTTCAAATCTCACAATCTGTGGAGTTTTGTTGAAAATGGCTATGAGCTTCCTTCGGATGAGAAGCAAACAGACGAGAAGCAACAAATCATTGCTCGAGATGCTAAAGCTCTGGGTTTGATTCAGAGTGCTGTGAGTTATAAGATTTGTCCCAGAACTACAAATTAGAAGACGACTAAGGATGCTTAATTATGATGTACTAAAGCAGGAATACAAGGGCGATTCTCAAGTCAAGTCATGGCGGTGAAACTTCAAGGTATTTTCGTCGTGATTTTGAGTATGCTAGAATGAGAAATGGTGAATCTTTATCTAATTACTAGACTAGATTGTTTGACTTCGTGAATCAAAATGAAAATGTATGGTGAATAATTGTCGAATACGAGGATTCTAGCAACTTTCAAAGGTTTTGAGCAAATATTGATGAGTCATGCTGAAGATGAAGAAGCAAATGAGAGGGCATTTAGTAGTCAGCATTCAATCGAAGGGTAGCTCACAGGCTGGTGGTTTCAAAGGCAAGAAGCCTTGGAAGAATATGGAGAAGAAGTCATTTGTGAGATCCAATGCGAAGCCAAATGTAGCTGTGAAGAACAATGGCAGTAAAGAAGGCTGTAAAACTTGTCGAAATTTACATTTTGGTGAATGCTGGTTTAAGGGAAAACAAAAAAATGCCACAAATGTGACAAATTTGGTCACATGGCCAAACATTGCAGAAGTAAAATGGTGCAGCAAATTCATTATGCTAAGGAGGTTGGGGAAAATTCGGTTGAGCGGGTGTGGGAATTAAGGGCCAATTCGGCTGAACGGGTGTGGAACCGGTCTGAAGGTTAGAGCGGTTCGAGCTCATGGGCATGAATTTGGGTTCGAACGCAGGTCGACTTGTGCGGCCTGCTGCAGTGCGCGCTGGGCTGGGTGATCTTGGGCCTATTGCGCTTAGGCCAGCTCGCCTTGGGTTCGAGAGTCGAGGAGCTAGGTTGCCACAATTTCAGGTGATGTTGTTGATGTTGTTGTAGATGGAGGATTTTAGAGGAGATTGTTCGTCTCGTAGTCCTTGACACAAGAAACGGACTTTTACCCACCCTTCCTTGTGTCGAATTAATAATGATGGTGGCAGGCGCCCTTACTTCATGGTCTGTCACGTGGAATGGCACAGCGGAGCTGGGTCAGGGCCTTCCCCATGGATTCCATCCTTCGGTCCAAATCAGGCACGTAGGGTGTGTCGTTCATTGTGATTTCAGAATTTCCAATCATGTTTTCTTTTCTCGGGGCACACGAATCAAGGAATTAAAAACTTCAGAGTTTAGATGCGTTAGAAAGATTCAAAGAGGGTAGAAGTTTAGAAAAGATTCTCGAGAGCTTCTTTGAGAAACGAATCAAGCTCTCAATGAAAACACCAAGTTGTGGTAGCAAAAATTCACCATCTCCAAAACGTTCAAGCTTGACACGTCATAATATTTATGAAAAATTACATGTCATTAACTCTTGATTAAATTTGTTGTACGAATAATATATATTTTTATTTCTTATCTAATATGTATCTGGAGGCTAAAGTCAAACCAACTATGTTAACAGAACAAGTTGCTGGAACACTAAACATACTGCAAAAAATTATATGTTGATGAATATATTACGCAAGAAGTTTGTTTGAAACGAAAATTATATGTTGAAAGTTTTCTTAGAAGCATTATATAAACGTGTGTATATATATAATGCTTGACAATCTTTTGTTTCACATTTTTAAGACGTATGTCCAACCGTATTCTTTTGCTTCTAAAGAAACTATAAGCGTGACGGTCTGGCCTTTCACATGCTTTTGATCATAAAGAAAAGAAACGTTTACGTTTCTTACCTTAAAGTTGTGTGCTTGATAATTTTATGATGCGTTTTTTATGCTTATGTATTCTATTATTGACATGCACGGCCAAGTTTGCACAACTTTTTACACAATCAAACCAATTATTACAACAAATAGTTCAAAACAGCTTGAACTCAGTATCGGGCTTGAACTTTTTAAGCTCGCTCAATCTTAACTCATAAAAGAAGCAAACCAAGCCTAACTTGAGCTCAAAAAATATTAAACAAACCAAACTTGAACACAATAATATTCCGTTTGGCTCAACTCGTTTATAGCCCTAGTTGTAAGTCATCACAAAAAGTTTTCGGCAAAGGAAAACAATTCATACTACAGATTGGTTATGGTTGCCCAACAACTTTGATCAAAATTTCCTTCCCCGCGGCACTAAGCAGTTTGCCCTTCTTTCCCTTAAGTTCTTTCCAAAGCATGTCCTTTATATAAGCAAATGCAGCGGATTTATTTCAGCTTAAGTTAATAGGGAGACCCAAATAACGGCGTTGCACATCCACGCGGGATACACCAAGGAAGGCAGCAAACTGATCCATACAATACACCCTTTGTTTGATCGGAATGTGAAATAGAATACTTTTCATTTCTATTTTATTAACTATGCTTTAATTTACTATAGCTAAATTTGTTGGCCAATATAAATGGAAGGTAATAGAAAACATTCTCTTGCTTGCCAAATTTGTTGCCGAAAGTAAGCAAGTGGTGGATATAAAGGCATTCCTTTTCAACTTAGTGTTTTCTTATTTTTATTATGACAACAAATGTGACAATCCGTCCCTAGTTCTACAATTTTATAAATTTTAAAAATATGAATTTCCGAAAATGCCCTAGAGGTGAGGGTATCGACTTTTGTTGACCAACGTATAGTGAGACATACTTATAGGATTTTTACCACCTACAAAAGTAGGGATAAAAACACTTAAAAATACTTGCAAGAGTACAAGGTTGTCGTAGTATAGTGGCTCAAGCAAGGTCGTTTTCCACAGGGATTGAATGAATAATTTGTATTTATACTAATCCTTAGCTAATTATTTAGAACAAAGTTGTGAAAAGGATGATTTTGGAATTTAAACTAATAAAAGCGAATTTAAATTAAAGACAATTAAATAAATTAACTAGAGAACAATTTAAAGAAAATCAATTTGTAAAAGGCCTAGGGTTCAGCCGTCAACGTTACAATCCTATGCAATTCTAGTAATTACTTATGAATTCTTGTGATGTTCATATCAAATATAAACATGCAAGACTCATTAAACTTTGTGAAAACCCTTTGAAAAACCATACAACCTTTAAGAGCGTGATGTTCGCCTTAAGTGAACTTACAATTACTAATCACAAGAAGCCCTCCTCAATTTTAAGGTGATATTCCACCAGAAATTGCATCAAATTACTTGTCTAAATATCCTAATAGTCGAGAATCACTAAGACAATTAGATAGTTTAATCACAGTGATTAATAATTCAAAGCAAGCATGCATCCATTCATAAGCAAATTAATAAAATTACATATTCATGCTAAGGCTCATGGCTTCACCCTCCAGACCAGCGGTGCCACTGGTTTCGAAGCATTTTCCGGTGGTTCTCCGGCGAATTAAGATTCCTCATCATTTGGAATCATCCTAGGATCCTTCCCTCTACCCTTCTTATACAAAAAACCCAAGCCAATTTGGCTTTAATTTGGGGAATTCAAACCGAGAGTTCAAAGGGTGCACGGCGGCGATCCATCCAATTCCGAAAGGTTTTCCGTCAACCATCACCATCCTTAGTGTTCCTTGATCCCAGGAACAAACCCCAAACAACCTTGGAGACGGCGGAGCATTGGAGAAGACGAATCGAAGGCCACCCTTTTTAGGGTTCCCGACTGATTCATGGAGATTTGAGGCATTTTTCGGCCAAATTGGACTTGGTCACAGGTATAAAACTTGCTCTACTCATTGAGATCTTCAATTTTGTGAAATTTGAGAATTTTTAGAAATAGTTGATTTTTCCGACGAGTTAGGGGTTACCAACCGCCGTGTGCAACAGTGCATGGGCCAAGGCACCCCCTGACCATCCTAGGCTAAGTTTGATACCCCAATTCCATAGGTGAAGTCTGATTAATGAAATCTTATCGTTTGAACATAGTTTTGATAGAGACCCTCACTTGATCCTTAGATCGTCACCAAACTTTAATACATTATAGTACATAATATTTGAGGATATTAGAAACTTACAAATTGGGAATCTGGTGTACAGATCTTCTCGAATTGGATTTGTAAGTTCGTAAAATAAAACATCAGTAGCCATTTAATTTTAGTAATTGGAGGAGATCCAACAGTTGGATCGTTCCGAAACTTTAAGATGTTGTTCTAGAAGCTTATTGAAACTTTGGAAATTTAGGGATTGGAAATCTGAGGTGCGGAACTTCCGGATCGAGTTTCATAGGGTTGTGGAACCTATCATCGACCTTTGACCGACAGTTGACTTTTGGTCAATGGGTTTCAAATCATTCTAGAACGTCCTTGGGGATGTGTTTCATGTAAGTTACGTGTTCTATCGATAAGAATTTTGAGACGTTATTTGATATTTGTTCTAGGCGACAATCGTTCGTGACGTCTCGATATTCGTGCTAAGGAGTTGTAGCGCGAACTTCAAGTGAGTGGGTCTTTTCTTTTTATAGTGTGTGTGTGTGTGTGTGTGTGTGTGTGTGTGTGTGATTGATAGTTTCCAATTATGCATTTGAAAAAGAATTTCTTACGTACGTCTGGATTAGACTAAAGTTTTATAAAAATTAGGGAAATGACGAAATTTATGAAACATGCTACATCTTACGAGATGCACATGTATGCTTATAATCTTTGATGCCATAATTATATCTACGACTGTGAATGTTATTATGTTGATTAGAATTATTGCATCATTATGGCATGCTTCACATGTATGTGCTCACCCTAGGTCAGGGTCAGTCCTTCATATGTATGTTCACCTCCCGCACCACACGCTCACCTTGGATCCAAGTAGGTGCCAGTCTTGTCGTACATATCGCATTAGGCGACTCCGACTCGTAGATAACAGCGATTATCACCAGTATTCACGCGATCGTAGCACTAGAGCGTATATTATGATTACACCCAGTCCTGTCGTATAGGTCGCATTAGGCTACTCCAACTCGTGTGTTAGCATAAATTGATGAGCAATAGGTCAGTCGTACACGTCGCAATAGACGACTCCGACTGGTGTGCTAGCATAGGTTGTTGAACACCTGATTTTACTTATATTACTGTTGAGATTTTGTGATTTTGGGATGTCATGCCTTATTTACGTTTGTAGGCTACGGTAAGTATTTTCATACTATACGTAGTATGTATATTTTGGAAACTATACATGTTTTACGGTAATGGGTTATAACGTTTTCAAAGGTTTTTATTAAAATTTTATTTTCAGGCTCACTCACCCTTGTTTTTCACCCCTCCAAGTTTAGTAGCTATGCTCTCGTGTCGACAATGATTCTTGGCAAATCTTGGTGTAGATGATTACCCCCGATGGTATAATTCTCACTCTATCTTATTGTATTGTACTTATGCTCTGACATCACATGTGAAATAAGTTCATTCCCGCTCACAGCACACTCTTACTTTCAGGCACTTTTAGGTTTAAATTTACTCGTATTTTCCACATCACTACACTTTATGGCTTTGTCACCTTTCAGGTGTCGGCCAGCATAGCTTAATTCGGAGTCCTAGTGGACATTTCGAGTCAGGATGTGTCAACAAATTTATAGATTAATTGAATGTAATCTATTTATTTGAATTTTACATGGTTTTCCTTTATTACTAATATAAATGTAAGGAAACAATGTTAAGAGACCGCATTTTTGTACCTTATTTGTATACTATTTAGGGACACATTCAAGTCAATTGATGGGATATGTTATCCTTTTAAATATTGAGCTGACATGTTTTATAAAATGAATGTTCATATCCACCTGTGTTATTTATACGAGGAGATTGATTTTCTCACTAATAGCTGTTTCATTTATTTAAAAAAAACAAAGAAAAAAAGAAAGAAAGAAAGTTCGACATATGGGGGCAAATACATTAACAAAGAGAGAAGGTAAGAAAATTAATTTTAATTCCTATTTTCCACTTTCTAGAATTGAATATGAAAAAATGATTGTATTCCTATATGTTTTCTGTTAAGGAATTTTCTAAATTGATCTAATTCAATTCTTTTCCCTTTAAAATTTCTTTTCTTACTAATGGCAGCTTCTTCTATAATTTTTTTTTTAATTTAAAATATTGGGGGGGGTGAATGCATTGACTAAGAGAAAGTAAGAAACGCAATTTAATTCTTACTTTTCCAAACTTTGTCACTTTCTAAAAGTGGAATGAAAAATAATTGAATTCCTATATTTTTTTAATATTTGTTACTATAGGCAAAAAATATATCAATTAATACAATTTTTTTTTTTCATGTAGTTTTTATATTTTTAAAATTTTTTATTAATGACATCATCTCCACAAAATACAGATGAAAGATAATATAAATAGACATGCTCTGAGACCATATAATCAAATCATATATCAAAGCTAGCAAAAGGGAAGAACCAATATCAACCAAATATCTTTGGCATGGCTTCCATCAACTTTGGTGGTCTGGCGAGGGTCTTTTTCGTGAGCCTTTTTTCCACTACTTTGCTTCTTTTGATGATCTCAGGTATTGTAGTCATTTTTTCAAATATATATTACGTAGTACCATATAATTTATTAATTACGTCGACAAAATCTATTTCCGCATACAAGTAATATTTTTGTAAAACACGTGAACTGTACAATATAGTCAATAACCATGGTGGAAATAATAGTGATAGTGTGTATAATTCACACCTTATTTGCACTTGAAAAGAAGGAATTAAGGAATCATTTATTTTTAAATTTTATTATCTTAAATATTTTTATTTTTTTGTGTGTTGAATTTGCAGGGCATGCATCTGCAGAAACTTTGAAAGATTTGGGGATATGCTCCTCGTACCCGGACTGCAATGTTTTTTGCATCGAACATGTGGGTCCACTTGGTGGATTTTGTAGAGTGATTCCTCCAACTGAAGGTAACCATTGTTGGTGCAGAACCAATAGCTAGAGCTGTGAGCCTGAGAGAGCTTGGACAATCCAAATTTCAACGATCCACAACAGCTTCAATTCATTAATTGTGTATTAGCCAGATGTATGAATAAAAGTCTCAACTTCAGCTGAGTTTAAATTTAATAAAATTTCCACATCTAATTGTTGTTGCATCTTTCTTTTTTGTTACCATCATTGTTCTAAAAATCCCCGCCTAGCGCCTTGTTGCATCTTTCTTTTTTGTTACTATCACTGTTCTAAAAATCCCCGCCTAGCGTCACCTAGGCGCTAGGCGGCTGGTCATCGTCGATTAATGCCTAGACGTTTGAAAATTAAGAAATGGCGCCTAGACCTGCTGAGGCACCTACCTATACCATCTAGGCACTCGCCTAGCCGCCCAGACCCTCCTAGGGGTGCCTAGGTTGCGACTCACTTAGAAGAAAATAAATAACTTTTATTTGCATTTTATTTTATTTTCAATAAATTGTAAGAGACTTGTTAAATACTTAAATAAACACATATTATATGCTTGTTCCCCATGTTTTCATTATGTTTCAATACTTCATAATATATATGTTATTCTATTTTGTTGTTTTTGATGAAATTACATATATTTGGTGGTAGTGGAGCTTTGGCAGCGGCATGTGGAGGAGTTTCGAACTGCTATGGATTTTTCGGGAAGGGGGGAGGCTAAGGCTCTGGGAAGTGATATGAGGGATAGGGTACGGGGGGGATGTAGGGCAGTCATCGGGGAGGGAGGGGTGAGGTATGGGGATGTCATCGTGGAGGGGGAGAGGGGGGAAGAGGAAGGGCCAATACAGTGGCAAAAACCGGTGTTTGGAACGTTGAAATTGAATTGTGATGCTGCTTGGAAAAAGGCCACGGGAGAGGGAGGGGTTGGTTGGGTTCTTAGGGACTTTGCAGGTATTCCTTTGCTCGCAGGAGGAGTAGGAGGGGGACGGTTCGGGGACGTCATTATGGCGGAGGCTTAGGCAATTAGACATGGCTTGGAGTCGTTTGTGGGGAGTGAGGTTTGGGCGGGAACTACCTGTTTGGTGGTGGAATCGGATTCTAAAGGCTTGATCAACATGTTAAATAAGGAGACGACAGTTGATGTGAATCTGGAGGTCTATATCCAAGATATTTGGAGAATGACTTGTGTTTTTCCGTTGGTAAGGTTTTGCTTTACCCCTCGTCATTGCAATCGTGCAGCCCATTCAATCGCGGCGTATGTCGTTAAGCATGGCGGGAGATTTGGCTGGGATGAATTAGGTCCTGAGTTCCTGTTTAATATTTTAGCAGAAGATGCAAATGTAACGGTTCTACTTTAATTTTTAATAAAATTTTTATCTTTCGACAAAAAAAAAAAAAAACTAAGATTTTAAAGGATTTTAAAAGTGATAGATTTGATATGATTTAGGAGGATTTAAGACTCCTACAAAATTCATATGGATTTTAAAGAATTTGAATGGATTTAGTTTGTAGATTGTGGTGGATTTTCATATAATTTTTTTATTGAAAAAAAAAAAAAAAATCTTTCCCCTTGCCTTACTGTACTCGATAGCCACTTTATCCCCTCCCCTTTCGGGTCCCCTTTCACACAAGCACTGCTCCATCTCTTTCTCAATTGATAGATCAACATAACTTTGGTGAGCTTTTGAGCACTACACCACCAACAACCATCACTACCAAATGCCCTTTTGCCACAGACGTACGTTGTGGTACTTTAGTAGTGCTTGTAGTACCATAGACATTAAGAAATCAAAATGGCGAGAAAGTAATATTAACCAAAATCCTAGATCGATCATGTCCTTCGATGATCATACATGCCTAATTAAGGTCGAAGGGTCATAATAAGATATTCCACCAAAGTATAGGTGGTTACCTATGTGTGGCTGGGGTTGGTAGAGATTTGAGGACTACCCACATGGAAAATGATTTGAAATCCTAGGAGGTGAGGTTGAATTCTTTTTAGTCTTGGTTATATATACTTCTTGCTCTCAAATCCCACAAAATCCACAACTTATTGAAATCCTCCAAAATCTTTTTTTTTAAAACACTTAGATTTGAATGAATTTTAAAATCCTAAAATCTTTTAACTGATTACACCTAGATTTGAATGGATTATAAAATCCTTTAAAATCTTGTAATTGACTACACTAGGATTTTAAAGTCTTTTAAGATCCTTTCAAATCTGAGTTTGACTACACCCCCGTATAGACATATACTTATTTACATGAAATATAGTAGATTTACTTAATTCCGTCTAGTCCGCCTAACCACCTAGTCGCTGGGTCACAATCCGCTACCAGACTAGAACCTAGCGTCTTTTAAAACTTTGGTTACCAAATGGGAATTACGTACTGTAATTCAGTCTCATATATATGATGATCTTTAAAAATGTTGTGACTTTTGAGGAAGGAATAAGGTAAGTCTACAACAATGTAGAATAATCCATATTCTACAAAATAAATAAATATACTCCCACAATACGCACAAAAGCACACATTATTTCCTGGGACTTGTTATACTCGCCCACTCATCATCAAATTTTAAAAACCAAAAATAATATTTTCCCACCACAACCACCCCTACTAATTAAAAAAAAATTAAAGATGTTGGCAATAATATCTACTAATTAATAAAATTCTCTTTGTTAAGTAAAAGAGGATGAAAAGACAAATTAGTTTCTATCACACAAAAAAAAGGGCAATAATGTAATTTCACTAGTCCAAAATTTACTGTTTTTTATTGAAACCTCATCTATATGTGATGTTAAAATACCTTCAATATTTAAAATAAAAAATAAAAAAATTTATATATAATTAAAAAAAAAAATATCTCCCACTCCCCCCACATTCTCTCTCTCCCTCTCTCCTTCTCATTTTCTAAAAAAATGTGTTCATAGGCAAATGCTAGTTTATTTTAAGAAAACTTTTATTTGCAATCTAAAAATTTCATTTTGCACACTTCACAAATATATTTTTATTTCTAAATATATAAAATTTAGAATGCAAAATAAAAATTTTAGAATGCCAATAATCTTATTTTAATAACATATTTTTCCTAGCTTCTCTCTCAAAGCAAGATGCACATTAAAAGAAAGTCACTCATATGATACAGTGATTCAAAATATTTCACTCTTTCACTACTTTACAGTAGCGTGCTAGTCATAAGAGATTTTTCAATGTGACCGGAACACGAAGTAGTACACTACGTGTCATTATACAATAGTAAGATATATGTGTCAAAAAACTAATAACTTAAAAAATTAAATTTTCCACCACTTATATAAAAACACATGATGTACCACTACTTTCTGATTGAAATAAATTTGGTCCTATTACGATGTATGAAATGAGATAAGAAAATGAAACTGACTTTTCTCTTGAGCATATTTTTGCAAGAATTAGATGTGGTCCTCACACTTCATTAGTTTCATTTTTTTTAAATAAACGATATTATCCAAATTAAAGGGGTGGGAAGTGAGCTAAGTCTTATCAATGGCGAAGCTAGAAATTGTCGGAAGGAGGGGCGAATTTTCAAAGGTTAATTAAAAGGTCCCAATAAAACTTAACGAAAAAGAAAATGTTCTTTACAACAACAGCCACAAGAAATACACAACAAAACCAAAATAAATCATTTTTCCATTTGACTGCCACAGAAAACCAGAAATGCTATTTTCAACAGGCTTCACCGATTAGAGAGTATTGACCAAATGGAGAAGGGCATACAAGTTGAAAGATTGGTTTGCTACTAGACCAAGACTTGAATAACAAATATGTGAATACACTTGAAATAAACACATGAAACACAATGAACCATACGAAGCATTCGACGCTAACTTAAGTTAGTGACTTACGGCAAGACGTCAACTTCAAGACCCTCAGATGTTCAAGTTGTTCTGAAATGTGAGCAGAAATTAGAAAATCATCTCCATATGACCTATTCTAAAAATTGAAAATATTTCATAAATTCTTTCAAATAATCAATCATCAAGGATAACTCTGCAAAATGCATTGTCCATCAACCAAGAGCTGAATAAGTTTCACAGATGGGGAGGTTTTGACATAAATAAAGCCAAATATTCAATGCCAATCTCAACCACCAGTTATAAGATTAAATGAAAGAAAAAAAAAATCTCTTTCATATGTGGGGTGCTTATTTGAACCTTTGAGTTCAAGCGAGAGACTAGGTGAAACAGAGACGGAGACTAGAGAGAGGGTTAACGGTGGAGATCTAATATCAGACCTCAAAACAAAAACGTGCGTTTCATTTATTTCTTTTCCATTGGTCTAAAACCACATCGCTTTGGGCTTAGGTGTTTTAATAAAAATTAAAAACACATCAGCTTCATCGTTGTAGCGCAACACCCCAATCAGACGAACCCATATTCCAACAGAGCAGAGGGGCGAAATTGTTACTCTCAACGGCGATTTCCAACGAACAGAGGGGCGGACGCCCCTCCTTGCGCCTCTGTAGCTTCGCCACTGAGTCTCACAATGAGCTAACAATAATGTAGTTCAAATTCGCCTTTGACGAAAATCGAACCTAAGACCTCTCACTTACAAATGAAAAGAAATAGCAATAAACCGTAGTACATCTTTTAAATTAATAGAATTAACCTTCTAATTTAATTTCAACACAAATTTGATGCCACCTGCCTAAAAATATTACACGCAGCTTACATGCATCATTTATAACCTCAAGTCACGCCTTACTTTCCTAATGGAATCACCCATTCTGATTTTCTTTCAACCCAAATATGATCACCCCTGGAAAATGAAAAGGGTTTATGCCTAACTGTCTCACTTCCGGAATACGTTGACGTTGTAATGGACAATTCTCTATGACAAGTTTATTTGGAGTAAGTGTATACCATTTCATTTATATACAAGTGATACCATACTTCTTCGAGTGTCCTCCAAACAATGTTATCACATTTCACGCAAGGACACCTCATACAATTATGACCATTGACATGGTTGCTTGCAAATTAAATATAATTGTCAATCCCATCCAAATATTGGTCACAACTTCTATCTTGCAACTTGATCCACCTTTTGTCCATTGTGCCCATTTTTAGAGAATTTTGTCATCATAATGATTTGGTATACGCTTCATCGCCCCCTTATGCCTCCGATATAATCCTATTTCATTCGAAAGTGCACTTGTGGTTTGTGATTCACGCGATTATTGTCCATCGTAAAAAATTTGACAGCATCTCCCTATGGTCCCCTAAGTGCACAACATAGATATTACAAACAAATATCTAAATGGACCCGAAGAACATTAGGGCAATACAACCGAATCTTCCACGAACGAAACTTAGCCACGTTCACCGCAAACCCTAAACACATACTAGTGCACTCCCAAACTATCCAAACTAGACAATTCAAGATTTAGTTAGATTGCATAGCCGCATATTGCGTCTACTAGCGAATCCAACAGAATCTCAAACGAGTCTAAGGTTTTTTTCGAATTTATTATACGAAGTTAATCAACATAGTTAACTGCATATAAATGGTTATGAATTTTTAACAAATTTCATACCACAATTTCCTAGACAAAGCTGCACAGATTAAATTCTTCTAGTTTACATAAATTTCAATAACACGCAAACTCAAAATTTCATTTATTACACAATTTCAACATACATAAATATCCCAATTTAATAAATTCAAGCTTATTATTTATGTTTAAGAGATAATTACGTACCTTTCTTTTAATTTACTTCCAATCCAATCACAAACATACATGAATAAAAAAATAACTAATCACACATTCAAATAAAAAATTGTCCAACAAATAAAAACAAACTAACCTTCATTTAATTGGGAGAGGAAGAGATGAAGGAGAGGGTGCATGAGAGAGTGTGTGTGTGTTACACAAGCAGGGGGAAGAAGAGAAGGAAGAAATGGGGGAGAAAGAAGAAGGTACGGACCTAATTCATGACTTACGGTTTGGCCAACGGAAAAGTTCGGGCAACCACGAGGATGCCGTCGAGTAAAGGCTCTACCGCTAATTTTTTAACACTGTTATTGTGGAGCCAAAAATAATTAAAAGACGACACGTGGATTCTTGGGTAAAAGAGGACAAAAATACCCTTGAGGCATACTGGGATTCCTACGTGCGAGCAACGGGCAATCATCCCTAAACCAAGTCAAAAGTGCCCAAAATAGGTAACAATTTAAAGTCTATTTCATCAAATCCTTTCTATAAGGTAATTCCTAAAACCTAATTTATTTTATATATTTTGTATTCCATTATTTAACTAATCAATTAGCTAAATGATATTTTTCTTTCATATTCCCAAAAAATTGATTAATTAAGGAATTAATTACCTAATCAATCCCTTAATTATCAAATAAGAGACCCATTCACACCTAAAACTACTAAGAGGCCGGCCACCTCCATTTTCCTAATCTTTTTCACTTTTCTCCATTTTATTACCCCATTTATACAAATAATCAATTTTGTAACTCCTAATTAAACCTAAATTAAATCCAAAAAACCCTAGCCACCTCCTATCCCTATAAATATACTCTCATTCTCACCAAAAAAGCCAATTCCAACACTTTGGCAAAAATCCCAAAATTTTCTAAACACTCTTTCTCTCTAAATTCTAACTTTGGCATCGGAGGTTCTTCGGCCAAAACCCCCCATTCATCGTGGGCGCGTGAGGCTCTTGGCCTTAACCTAAGGTGTTAATTGTTTTGTAGGTGCAAAATTGTCCAAGATCAAGGAGGAAGAAATTTGCATCCATAGTTATCATCGTCCTTTGCCAACAAATTGTAATTATAAGCTGACGAAAGTGAGCGTCGTGCAAAGGTTACTTAGCCCACGAAGCAAGTGTTCGTCCCGCAAACCTGATTGCACTGCGTCATTTTTTTTTTCTCTTGGCGCAAAAATCTTGACCGACAAATATTTTCTTGCCCTACAAATGTTGTCCGTCTCTCAAAGGTTTTTAGTAAACCCTGCTTGTTGACCAGATTAGCCCTTATGCAAAGAATATTTCGTCGAGTAAAGTTGTTTTAGCTGACAAAAACATGTTTGTCGGGCAAGTTTTTGTAGGGCAAGCGCTATTTTCTGACAATGTGACACCCCTAGCTTGACAAAATAGTGTAGACATGTCAATTGATCAAATTTAATGCGGATGTGATTCGAATCCAATGTAATTCTAGTATAAACAGTTCTGATCTAGATAATTATTAGATCTATATAACATATCATTTGATTTTTATACTATTTCATATTAATTATATGTGTGTGTAATAATAATTTTAGTTTTATGTGCATTCCAGCCAGGTACACTTATATCCTTTTTTTTATATTGTATACAACATATATTTTTAATAATTAAAAACATAAATATAAATAGAGAATAAAGCAATCAATAGTATTTTAATATTTTTAGGTCTTAAATTAAATTTGATAAGAATCTGATCCGATTTAAATTCGATGCTAAGGATTATAAGTCAGATTTTGAAGATTCGAATACAATCAGGACCTAATATTACGATTATAAACGAATATTGATATGAATATGGTTCAAGATTGTTCCAAACCGATCTGTTTATATATCTACTAATATGCGTTAGTTGCGAGCCCTAGACTTTACTGGCTTAATCTTCTTTTGAACTGTGGACTCAAAATTAAAATTTTGGGTAAATATAAGTTTATTACCTTCAAGTTTCGTAATTTTTAATATTTGATACATGAAGTTTTTTTCATCCCAGAATCATACTAAAGTGTTAATTTTGAGACAGTCTCATACATCCGTTAATCTTGCTGTTAAATTTCTTGTTAACTGATAGCGTGACGCTTATGTGGATAATGATTAGATGCCAGCTCCATGTGAAAACTAAAAATTCAAAAAATAAAATAAAAAAACCGTGTTGTACTTCCCCCTCCCTCCCTGCCTTCGTTCCTCTGCAAACCCCACCCATCCTCCCTCCCTTTTCTCCTCTGCAATCCGTACCCTCCCTTCTCTCCTCTACAACCCCATTCTTCATCTCAGCCCTAATCTCTCTCTCGCCCTACTACTCTCACTCTTTGGCCGCCTCTCTTAACTCTCTCTCTCTCTCTCGCAAATCGCCATGGCCATCACCTTCTCAGATCTCTACACCGATGCCTGTCTCAAAGCCCTCGACGAGTTCCTCGCCGGCAAATCTTACATCTCCGGGTAACAATTTCTTCTTCTTCTTCGTCTTTATTTTTCTGTATATTTCAATGGATTTTACTTTATTTTTGGTTTTTTATTCACTGCTCATCCCAATCTCAGAGACAAGATGACTTTGGATGACATCAAGGTGTACGCCGCCGTGTTGGAGAAGCCCGCTGGTTCTTTTGCCAATGTGAGCAAGTGGTACGACACCGTTTCGTCCTAATTCGCTTCCACCTTCCCCGACAAGGTTGCCGGAGTGAGAGTCAGCAGCGGCAAGGCTGAGGCTGCTACTCCTGCTCGTGTTGCAGTTCAGAGTAGTCACTCTGCAGCTCTACCATCTTTATCTTTACATTCTCAAGTTCTGCTTTAAGATTTTTAATCTCTACATCTGTTGATGAGTGGTTCCCGTCATGTTCAGAGTTATCGCCGCTTGGTGATTCCTTCTCTTGCATCACTGTCCTCATCTTGCGTTGACTCTATTTAGAGTTCTTGATTACCAAAAATTTTGAAGCTTTTATTATACTATGAAATCGATATCGAAAAATAGAAGTTGTAGATGTGGAAGGACTAAAATTTTTGGTATGTTTTTGGTTGAACTTGAAGATGGAGAAGGAACAAGAGATTGAGTGGATCAAAGCTCCTAACATTGGAATAAGCGTAGACCTTGTTGCTGCCGCCGCTGGAGGCGATGACGATGACGATTTGGACCTCTTTGGGGATGAAACTGAGGTGGGTCGGGTATAGAGTGTTGGGTGGGCGCAGAGGAAAGAAGGGAGCGGGGGTGAGGTGAGGTGAGGTAGGAGAGGTGGGTGTCGATTGCAGAGGAGATGAGGGAGGGTGGTGCGGGTTGCAGAGGGAGTGAGGGAGGGGGGTTGACAGGAGGCAGAAGGCAGGTGGGTTTTTTTTTTTTTTTTTTTGAATTTTTTAATTTTTGAAATTTTAATTTCAACGTGGACTTCAGGTTGCGTTCAATTATTGTTCATATTGGTACCATGTCATCCGTTAGCAGAATACTTAATAATAAGTCTAACAGATATATAAGATTGTCTTAAAATTAAGATTTTAGCTATAATTTTGGATCATGTTGAAAATCGCGAGCATAGGAAACTGATATTTATACTAACATTTTAGTTTCAACACAGATCTGACGTCACTCGCCTGACAAAGTCACACACATAACCTCCATGCATTAGCGACAACCCCACACTCGACTACATTTTCTTTTCCTTTAATTAATGGATTCAACAACCCTGGTCTACTTTCAACAAAAATGTGACGACAATCACTTTACAAAACCATACACGCGGCTTGCATGCGTTGCGGGCCCCGCACTCCACTCGCTGCTGTTTTATAACGTATGAAGTCAACAATCTGAGGAGACGGGACACTTGGTCAAATCATTGTCCCAAATGTGAAGGGTAAGATTGAAGTCGAGTGCTTAAACAAGTTCATTAAGATTGCTATAAGTTGCTTAAATGACAAAGAAATCGAACGACCGTCGATGAATAATGTTGTGAGGGGCTTGAGTTGGTATTGCAGCTTCATCAAAAGAGCATTGGAAGTGAGGGTGACAATGAGGTTGCCTTTATCAATGACAGATGCGAGACTTGACTTCAACGTTTAAGCTGACAAGATTGATTTGTTTCAACACAATTTTTTTTTCTTTCAGAAATTCATTTCTCTTCTAGTCATATTACCCGCACCTAATGTACAAAATAACTTGGGTATACTTGGCATGAAAATTTAATTAAAAATGTAGAATAAATGGAAATAATTATATCTACCAAAAGTATAGGAAGAAAATTTATGATTTTTTACTACGAATGATATTATACTTCATAAGACACACTAATAAAAGAGAGAATAGTTTAAGATTAAGACGTAGTGAGTTGAAAAGAAAGACGAAATCTGGATAATTTACCACTTGCTAGGGGCAAAACACAACGCCAACATCACTCTTGATAAATTCTCTCCTTGGTAATTAACTAATTCATTGTTCATAAAAAAAGGAAAAAGGAAAAAGAAAACAAGTAGAAATCAATGTTTAAAAGCCAAGTTCTCTTTTAAAAAAAAAAAGCCTAAGTTGTAAAAATTTCCCAATCCTAGGTGGCGCGCGGTGCAGAAAACATGCACAAAGCGACTCCTAGTCCGAGACAGAAGAAACCCAAAGGAAAGTTTAAAGCTTTTCACCAAAGGAGCTACTGCTGCAGAGCTCTCTTACATTGTGTGTGTTGTGTACCACTCGTTATCCAAGTTACTTTGATTTTGTCCCATTTCGTTCTCCCTAACCCACCCCTGATCAACCCTCCCCCCCCCCCCCCTCTTTTTCTCTCTCATCAGAGCTCTCATCCACCTTCAATCTTGCTTGATCAGCTCAAGGTATGTCTACCATGGTGTTTTTTATTAATTTAATTATTATCTTCCTCTGTGTTTCTGCATTTTTATTTATATTTTTTGCTTTAAGACAACATATATGTGTTTGCATGTATGTATTTGCGAATGCTATTTTTGGTCCTGCTTAGTTATGGCTTTACCATGATATATACCATTTTACTGGCATTTTAGCTAAAGATATTTAACTTTTTGGTCCTAATCTTTGAGTTTTGGTATGAGAGAACAATTTACAGAGGAGGCTCAAAAGATGGTTCTTTTTTCCCCCTCTTTTTGTAGTACCTAGCAAGATTTAAAATATATTTTCTCTCCACCTTGGTGGCTAAGTTTTTCTGTTTTGATCCTTTTATTTTTGTTAGTTTGGTTATTTAAATCGATTGCATGTATATTGGGTTATATGTATTGTCACTATAGTTTATGATTCATTGATGTTTGAGGAACATTAGGGCCTAATTCTTTTAAGTGCAACAAATTGGTCATAAATTAAAGATCTTGAGGTGATTTTGCAGGCCTAGATTTCTGAAATCCTAGGTGTGGGCATTGGACAATTTTTTTGAATAAAATGGATGCTAGGGGTAGTGGAACCATCAATGTTCATGATCATGGAACAGTTTTTTATAGTAAAAATAAATTCCAATGCAACTATTGTGGTAAGGTGGTGAGCGGTTCCACCCGTTTGAAGTACCATATCGGAGGAATCCGTGGCGATGTGTTACCATGTAATAGTGCTCCGGCTGATGTGAGGGAGCTGATGAAAAACAATGTGATTGAAAGAAAAAGAGAAACTTTTGGAAAGGAATTCGGGGAGCTGAATACCTCAGATCTTTCAGGGAAGAGGAATTGTAAGCGTGGAGCTTCTCAAAATGCCGGTTTTCAGAATCGAAGCCAAGAGGTGTTGGAGTTGGAGTGTGAAGATAGTGCAGCAGTACATGTCTCCGTTACTAAACGAGGCAGAGGCGCACAACAAGGCGACAATGGGGAAACAAAAAGGGATATCATTTCGAGGCAAGTGCAAAAATGCATTGGTCGATTCTTCTATGAAACGGGGTTAGAATTTGTTGGCGTGAATTCGTCTTCCTTTGAAAGAATGATACGTTCTGCTCTTGGGACTGGTCGGCTGGGGTACAAAATACCGACCTGTGATGAGCTCAGAGGTTGGATACTTGACGAAGAAGTGAAAGAGATGCAAGAGTATGTGACAAAGATTAGAGATTCATGGGCTACCACTGGATGTAGCATTTTGTTGGACGGATGGACTGATGAGAAGGGTCGAAGCCTTGTTAACTTTTTGGTCAATTGCCCTCAAGGCCCGATTTATCTTTGCACCCATGATATTTCCTCCATCGTTGGTGACATCGATGCCATGTATATGGTACTTGAGGGAGTTATTGAGGATGTCGGGATTGAAAACGTGATTCAGGTTGTGGCGGATACTACAACTGGCTGGGCGGGTACAATGCAGAAGGAGTTTAGCAGTAGGTGCAAAGATGTGTTTTGGACCGTCAGTGCATCTCATTGCATTGCACTGATATTGGAGAACATTGGGATGATTGGCTCTACTAGAGATATATTTGATAAGGCCAAGGTTATGACAAAGTTCATTCATGGACACGAAGCGGTTTTGAAGCTTTTGAAGAAACATACGCTTGGCCACGACCTCATTAAGCCCTCGAAGATAAGGTCAGCAATGCCTTTTATGACTTTGGAGAACATTGTATCAAAAAAGCAAAACTTGAAAGACATGTTTTCCTCACCTGAGTGGAACATGTCAACCTGGGCTTCACGAGTGGAGGGAAAAAGGGTAGCGGATTTAGTTGAGGGTCGCTCTTTCTGGACTGGAGCTGAGATGGTCCTGAACGCAGCTATGCCTCTCATTGGCATTCTAAACTGGATCTTTGAGGCTGACGAGCCGCTTATTGGGTACATATATGAAACAATGGATCAAGTAAAGGAGACAATTAAGGAAGAGTTCAACAAAAAGAAACCAGATTACATGCCAATCTGGGAAGTTGTTGATGAGATATGGAACAATGTTCTCCACAGTCCTCTCCACGCGGCTGGCTATTATCTTAACCCGAGTCTCTTCTATTCAAGTGACTTTTATCCTGACTTCGAGGTTTCTTCTGGCCTTCTGAGCTGCCTTGGACAACTGGTCCAGAGTCAGCCAATCAAAGACTTAATTATCCGTCAATTGGAGGAGTATGCACACGGCAAAGGTAGTTATCAGGAGGGGAGTTCCAGAACTCGAAGAAGAAACGTTCCACCAGGTAAAATCAGATATCGTTATAAAGTTGTAAACAAATGAATCAAGATTCAAGAACACTATTGAATGTTTTCTTAAATAGCCTATTAATTTTAGGCATTACGTTGGTAGTTTTGAGGTCGGTAAAAAACCAATATTTGAAACTAGTTTATGTTAAATTGATTGCAGCTATGTGGTGGTCTAGTTATGGAGAAAATCATCCTGAACTGCAGAGGTTTGCGGTTCGAATTTTGAGTCAGAACTGCGATGGCGCTTTAAGATATGTGCTCAAACGGACTATGGCGGAGAAACTGCTAACCAATGGAAGGAATCCTGTTGAGCAACAGCGGCTTAAATATCTTACATTTGTTCATTATAATTTGCAGTTACAGCAGTTTCATGCAGGTATGAAGAGCGGAGTTGAGGCTGAGGAGATTGATCCAATGGATGATTGGATCATTGATGAAGCACCAGACGTTGTGCCCCAAAATCTTGAATCGTCGTGGATGAACTTGGACTGTGCTAGAGCTCTCAGCGAGGAAGGTTGTTCCAGGTTTGCTGCAAAGACGGAAACCATTTGAGTTGCTGAAAGAAGAGTAAGATTCAGAGAGGATCCGTTCTGTTTGTCAGAAAAATCAGAACATCTTTTAAGCGACGTTTTGTCTTCTGAAGTTTAAACGTTAGAAGTTTGTTTTGAGTTATAACTAGAACAAGATGGTGTTGGTGAATATTTGCTTCATGGTTGTTTAAATTAGGAAATGAACTCTTTGAACTTGGATATCGTTTATGTGTTTTTTTTGTTTTATACAAGTGATGGTAAGAGAATCAAACATAAGATCTCGGGTTTAAGAGTAAATATTTTTAACTAACTAAGATATGCACTTTACACCCAGCTTGTGTTTCTTACAAAAACTGCCTAGTTTCATGTATGGTATTAAGTGGAAAACTTTAACAATGAGGGAATTTTCATGAAAAAGGTTTGGGTTAAATTTATTTTAACAAAAAATTATTTAATGAAAAAAACTTAAAATAAAAAATAAAATAAAAACCCTTAAACTTTAATAAAAAGAACAAAAAAACTTAAATTTTAATGAAAAAGTCATCACTTTAATATAAAAAAAAGCTGATGCGCGAGACCCGCACGTCATCACACATGCTGTTTGTGAAACTTGCTACACTGTTTATCACTAGTACAAAAACATGTTTGCGCGATGACAACTTGCGCGACGGAGCAAATTTTGTTGTGCAGAGTATGTTTGTGCAACGCTAAACAGGTGGCGTCGCGCAAAGTTAATCAGTTTGGGAGGCAGAAACTGCAAACCAGTTGTAGCAGCTACCTCCCTCCCCTATCTCTCTTCAAAAACTTCTCCAATCCTCTCCCTTCCTCGATCTATTCCTATCCGGTAAGCGATTTGATTTTGTATATGTAACTTTGAATTGAGAATTCAAACTAAAACTACTAAATTTGTTTTGTACATGATTTTTGTATACAAATATCATTGAAGAACGAATTTGAAGGTATTTTCTTCATATTGCATATGGGATTTTTGTATATGTACCTTTGCCTACTTGCTATACCCTTTTTTGGTAATGGTGGAGTTTTGTGAGATTGAATTTTGAAGTAATCTTTATTAATTTTACCTATTAAAAGGAGTGAGACTGTAGATATATTGTTGAAGACTTGTTTGGGCTTCATTTGGAATTAGCATTTGAATACTTTATCGGGGTTAACTTATATATTTAGACAGAAAAAATTGTAAGAAATTTTGGTTTCCCCTTGAAATTTCCTTGATTTGTGCTATACGGTTGAACTGAGGGTAAATCCAATGCACCGCAGGTAATTAAGAATTATATAGAAAACCAACATAAACCATGATCTTGAAAGCTAATCTTATCCTCACTATTAAATTCTCAATGCTAAGACAATAGGTTTTAGTTCAATAATGAGCGGGTTGATTTTTGAGCATATGCCATATTTTATGTAGATAAACGATGGCTATGCTTCTCCTATTAAATCCTTGTAGAAAATCCATATCGTCTTCCAATTTTAATACAATTAAGTAATTCAAAATTCATTTTTAGTCTCAATCCTTTGTAAACTTGAAGACAACCAAAACATCTTTCAATAAGATTTTTTAAAACCAATATCTAGCCAAAATACATGTACACTTGTGTTCATATTGTAACACTACATATATCTCACCACCAAAATTACTCGAGTGTAACTAACTAGAATATGTATATTCTATGATATAATTAGTATAAACAAGTAAAAACTAAGGCCATCAACATTATAGTTTAGAAATATTAATATTTTGTATCTATTTTATTTAGTTTTAGTAATTATTGTGATTATTTTATAATTAAATACTTTTTCTTGGTTTTATTAATTATTATTTTGAATTTAATTACAATATTTATTAAAAATTAAAAAATATATTTTTGCCAAAAAAAACAAAGGTTTATGCAACAAAGAAGTAACATGTGTTGCGCAAAGTAGTTTTGCGCGACGCAGGTCCCTACATCGCGCAAAATTACTTTGCGTGACACAGGCCCCAACGTTGCACAAAACTACTTTGCGCGACACATGTTACTTCTTCGTAACGCAAATCATAATTTTTCGTTTATAACGGTCGAAAAGGTTTGTCCCGTTACTTGACTCTGAATGTTTTTTTTTCTTTAGCGATTTTGGCCGTATGCGATCTCAACGTATATACAAACAAGTTTAACGGTTAGATCGTTGAAATTAGCTTCGTAGAATGTGTATCCCATCAAAACGATAGATTCACTAACACTAAGAGTTTATATATATTTTCATTAAGTATAACATAAAGATTTGGTGGTATATCCATTAGTGTAAATATTTTAAATTGAAGATCGAATTAGTTCATTGTATTCATATGGGGTTAAGGAGTGTAGATATAAAAAATTATCAAAAGAGTTCAAATATCTGTTAAATTGTGATTTTTCGTTTATAACCGTCGAAAAGGTTTGCTTTATCTCCGAATGTTTGTTTTTTGCAATTTTTTGCGTATGCGATCTCGAAGCATATACAAACAAGTTTGACGGTTGGATTGTTGAAACTAATTTCGTAGAATGTGTATCCCATAAAAACAATAGATTCATTAACACTTAAGAGTTTATTTATGCAAGTGTAAATATTTTAAATTGAAGATCGAGTTCATTCATTGTATTCATATAGGGTCAAGGAGTATAATTATAAAAAATTGAAGTCAAAATAACCGTTAAATTGTGATTTTTCGTTTATAACCGTCGAAAAGTTTTATCTCGTTACTTGATCTCTGAATGTTTGTTTTTTGCAATTTTATGCGTATGCGATCTCGAAGCATATACAAACAAATTTGACAGTTGGATCATTGAAACTAGTTTCGTAGAATGCGTATCTCATCAAAACAATAGATTCACTAACACTTAGGAGTTTATTTATACTTTCATTAAGTATAGCATAAGATTTTGTGGTATCCACTAGTGTAAATATTTTAAATTGAAGATCGAGTTCATTCATTATATTCATATAAGGCCAATGAGTGTAGCCGTAAAAAATCATCAAAATCAGAGTTAAAAGATTATTAAATCGTGATTTTTCGTTTATAACCATCAAAATTTTTTGTCTCATTACTTGATCTTTGAATGTTTGTTTTTTTGCAATTTTTGGTGTATGCGATCTCGAAGCATATACAAACAAGTTTGATGGTTGGATCTTTGAAACTAGTTTCGTAGAATGTATATCCCATCAAGTTGAATGATATATACTATATATATATATATATTAAGTAGCTTTAAATTTAGAGTAAAATTGTAGCTATGGTCCCTTAACTTTAACTCAATTGGAACAATGGTCCCTCAACTAAAAATCCATTACCATTAGTTCCTCAACTCATCAAAACGTGCAGCTATGGTCTCTCAACTAAAAATTCATTACCATTGGTCCCTCAACTTTAATTCAACTGGAGAAATTGTCCCTTAACTTTAACCCAATTGTAGTAATGGTCATTCCAACACAACTCGTTTTGACAAAATTTTTGACGTAGTTGATGAAAATGGCCATAACTACACACTTTGATGAGTTGAGGGACCCTAATTATATAAATGGTTATTCCAACATAACTGATTTTGACAAAATTTTGATGAAATTGATGAAAAGGATTATAGATACACATTTTGATAAGTTGAGAGACCATTGCTTCAATTTGATTAAAGTTGAAGGACCATTGCTACAATTTACTCTTAAATTTATTTAGTTTGTAAGTATAATATTTAAGAAATTGAATGATGTATATATATATATATATATTTATTTATTAAGTAGCTTTAAATTTATTATTGTAGTTCGGATCGGATTTTTGTTACAAAAATATATTATTGTGGAGTAAAGTCAAGTTTTCAATAAATTTTATAATTTTTTTTTTTAAATATAATTTGCGTGAAGTAATAGTGGGTTCGTTGTACAAAAATACTTTTCGCGACGTCATAATGTATACATGCGATGCGCAAAGTCAACCAAATTATACCAGTACAATTGTGAAAAATAGGCGGTCTTTTTAAACTTTCCCAAACAAAATAGGTCTCTCTTCCCTCTTACTCTCTCGGTCCGTCTCTTCCCTGTCGCTCATCTCTCCTACTCTGTATCTTCCCTCTCTCGTAGTAACTAGTAATTCCCTCTCTCTCTCTCTCCCTCTCTCTCTCGCAGGTTAGGTAAAGGTTCGGAAAGAGAGTGAATTCAATTTAGGGTTTTGCGATAATCTAACTAAAAAAGTTTGCATCTTGATAAAGTTAATCGCCTTCTCTACTATTTGGTTCTGAATCTGAGCTTGGTAATTGGTTAATCGATCTTGGGGTCTTCTTCCGATGCAACCTTCTGATCCTTATCCATTCGTCTACATATTTATACATTTGAATTGCCGTAAGTCATATATATTGAAGGAATTAAAGTATACTCAAATACACTTATTTTTTGAACATTTTCTTTCTCAATTACGATTGGTTTCGTATACCATGCAGCAGTATAGGTATTTGTCCCAATTTTGCAGTTCCATTGAGAAGTGTATATATTGAAATACAAAAAACTAAATATACAGAAACTATACATAACATGATACACAGAAAAAGAGCCACTTTGTATTCATTTTCCAATATAATTGGAGAATTCACCCAAGAATGGGTTAAAAAAAATGGAAATATCAGTGAATAGAACTGATACCAATATGGACTACCCATTTCAATTTTTGTGCTTTCTTAAATTGCATACCAAAGTAGTATTTTATATATTGCATTCAGGAAGTATGGTTTGAGCTTTGTATTTTGTACGAACGCATTGATAGGACGGCCTTATTTCAAATAAGTTAGGTAAAATGCTTATTTATTGCATTCTTGGTATATGTGAATAAGTGTTTGCTATAGGAACTAACTCAATTTGATGCTGTCATAGATTTACGACTTGTTAACTGTTTGATGTTATCTTTTACAGATTGAAGATGGGGACATCATATGCTTTCAGAAATCTACTCCACTCGGAAGTGAAGAAGAATGCAAATATTCCAATGTCCCTTCATTTCTGGTAGATGGCTATTGTGGTAGTTAATGTTACATAGAGCATAAGTTCTGCGTTCAAGTGTCTCTCACTGAGCTTTCATTCTTTGTATTATTTAAGACAAGGTTGAAAAAAGAACAAGAGGAGGAGGACAAAAAGAGATACAAGTAGTGTTGTTGTTTGGATTAAAACTTAACTTTAGGCCCAAAGTTGGAGTCGGCCCAAAAGGAGGCCTGGAGGAAGAGAAGATCAAAGTCCAGCCGAGACTTGGGAAGGTAGGAAAAGGCCTTTTCTGACTTGATACAATTCACAAAGGCCACTTGCCTACCTACCCAAGGACCAAGTGGTGTAGACTGATCAGACTGCACAGCCCATAAAGTACTTTATGATAGCATTACATGTAATAAAGCTGATGAGTCATCACCCTCAAACCGCATTCGGGCAAAGCTGTTGCTACAGGAGCCGAACCGAGTAGTCTATAAAAGGAGGAAGAGAAGACAGGAATGAGGACACTCAAACAAACAAACAAAAGCACAAACTCTGCTCAAAAAGCCAAATTTGCCTTCAAACGAAGCTGTAGTCAGCCCAAGCTTTCATCCCCCTCGGGATAATCTTTTCTCCTAAACTTTGTAATAGCTCTGCTACCTTGTTCAAACTTGTTGTAGTATCGATTCACCCTTTTGTATTCTCCTTTCCCCTCTCCACCTAAGCTCTCAGACCTTTGACAGAACCACAAAGATAAGGACCTGCAAGACGATCAGCCTTAATTGATAAGGTTTAATCTTGCCCGACCTGCTTTGTTCTGTCTTTGTCTTTTTTTTCTTTAAAGTCTAGCGATATGTTGTATGTTTTTTATATGCAAGTTGTTTCTAGCAAAATCACGATGACAAAGCTTTCTCAACACTTGGATCTGATTTAAATATATCTTCAATGCTTAAGTTAGATCCAAGTCCTAAGCCCGCAGGCATGTAAATCTGATTAGTTTAAAATTCCTTGACCGCAAGGCATAAAAAAGAACTTTATGTGGACTTAACCCATCCACAACAATCCTTGATAAACGAGAAGTCCGAAGTTACTTGGGGCGCAAGTAATCGACCTACCTTCTAGTTTGCTTTCTATTATATCATGATTATCATAGAACGCTTAAGCATGGGATGGACTCTAATGGAAAGCCTCAAGGCCTACACTTAAGGCTCCACAAAGGCATCCATTTGGATTCATCCTATTCAGCGATCTTAAGAGTCTAAGCATAAGAATGAACTCTGATGGGAAGCCTCAAGGCCTACACTTAAGGCCCCACAAAGGCACCCATCTGGGTTCGTTCTATTCCTTGGATTCGGGTAATCAGAAATATAATAGTTAGAAGACTCCGACAATCACAAGAATACATATGATGCGTTCGAGTGCTGGTTTAGTTACGAATGGGAAGCCTCAAGGCCTACATTTAAGACCCCACAAAGGCACCTGTTATAACTAAACATGGTTTCTTGGATACATATATATATATATAGACAATGAAAGAACAACAACCATTTTACATCTGCCATGCTAAAGATGGCAGTGGCACGCCTGAGCACCTAAATGTTAACCTTGATTGTGAGCCTCAAGGCCTATACCTAAGGCCCCACAAAGGCACCTCTCAAAGTTAATTTTGTCCTTCTCTTTCAGCCTTGCCCGAAGAGCCTTGCCCGAAGAGTCTTGCCCGACGAGACTTGCCCGACGAGACTTGCCCGACAACGCCCAGAAACGAAGCAGAAGCCCGACAGTAGCCCTCAACCGGCGCCAACCTCCAGGGGAGCTGTGTGCTCGTCGGCCAGGAAACATCCCCAGCGGAAATTCCTGCCACGAACAGTTGTGACGTGCTCATTGATGTTCGTCAGAGTTTGGTATAGGTTCCTTATGCATTCCAATCATGACCTTTTGTTTTGCAGGTAAAAAAATTGGAAGGTCTACCAAATAAAAAACACAAAAACTGCAAGCTAAAGTTATTTTTGGAAGTAGATTTTGGGCTGGTAATCCAGTCTCACTCTATCATTGTTATGACCTGTGGTTTTATGCTTAATGCTGCTACACTTGATGTATGAAAGATCTTTTCTTATGATTTTATTGCTCCGATGACATGCTCCAGGATCAACGTCCTATTCCTCTGCCGGACAAAACCATTCGTCTGCCTGACAAAACCAAGGAAGATATCCTGCTTTTCTTTAAGCTTTATGAACCTGAGAAACGAACACTAGGGTATCTCTGGCTCTTTTTGCTGAGCTAAATAGTTTTTCCTTTTGATTTGTTGCTTGCTGATTTAAGTTTAATTTCGTTACCAGTTTTGTTGGTAGGTTTTTTGTGAAGAGTTTAGCAAGCCAGTCGAGATTTTAGCAAAATAAAATCAACTGGCTGGTTTTGCCCCTGATGAAGAAATTGAGCTTTATGAGGTCTACTTCACATTCTTTTAGCAACAGTTCTGTCATAACTAATTGTCATTACACTATTTACATATTTGTATAATTTGCATGCTACGGTTCGGTCTAGCATTCTGGAGTTAAAGTTTTAACTGTCTGTGTACTATCAGGAAATAAAGTTTGATCCTTGTATCATGTGCGAGCACATTCACAAGTGGACGTCATTTCGTCTAAGTCAGGTAACTGTTACAATAGGAATTAACTTTTGTGGCTTCTATGCATATTTTTCATTGCCTGTTATGCTTCGTTTTCCAGATTGACGATGAGGACATTATATGCTTTCAGAAATCTACTCCACTTGACAGTGAAATAGAATATGAATGTGCCTTCATTTTTGGATTATGTACACAATCGCCAAGTACAGGATGGTCTTTATTCGATTACTGTATCCTAACATTAGGCATAGTTTTGTAAACTAACTAGATTGAATGATTTTGATGCTATTTAGATTGATACCGTTCGTTATTTGGAGAACCTAAAGGCGGTGGATTCTAGTGCCGTAAATCAGGTAAGTGCCGCTATATTACTCTAGTTCTTAATGGTGTCTAATTTACTCAAAGCTACCCCATTATCAAAGTTTTCTTAATAACAAACTCGGCAAAAAGAGGGGTGAGGGGCAAGTTCACTCATCTTATACACTACCTGTAACTTCTGCGTATATAGTTACAGATACACAGTTACACACATATATATAGTTACAGGCCTGGCATGCAACCTATCATCTTTAATTTGACATTTGTTTTCATAGATACACACATATATATTCTTTGAATTGTTATGATATTTGTATCATAATTAAACATGTGGTTGTGTGGTTTTGGTGTAGTGAGATGAGTGATAAGCTACATAAACTGTAGCGAGCTGCATGAAGTAGTGAGATACATGAATGAGCTATATGTTTGTTTTTATTAATGATAATACAAAATATTCTTTAAACAATGTTCAGTGAAAATTTTACTAAAAAGCATATATTTCTTACCTTGATTTCCATTGGTTTATTAATTATTGTTTATAATTTAAATACAGTCGCGCAAAGACACTTTGCGAAACATAGGACCCATGTCGCGCAAAACTACTTTGCGCGACGCAAGTTACTTCTTCGTTGTGCAAACCCTACTGTCACTGCCTTGACGCGACGGTTGGTAAGCGACAAAGGTTTCGTTGGGCTAATTTTTGTGCGACATTTTTTGACTTTGCGCGACGTTTTGTACTAGTGTATGAAACTTAACGGTACTACACTGTTTATGAAACTTAACAGTACTACACTGTTTATGAAACTTAACAGTACTACATTGTTTATGAAATTTACTACACTGTTTATGAAACTTATTACATTATTTATGAAACTTAACGGTACTACACTGTTTATGAAACTTACTACATTTTTTATGAAACTTAACAGTACTACACTGTTTATGAAACTTAACAGTACTGCATTGTTTATGAAATTTACTACATTATTTATGAAACTTACTCCATTATTTATGAAACTTAACGGTACTACATTGTTTATGAAGCTTAACAGTACTACACTGTTTATAAAACTTAATGGTACTACATTGTTTATGATATTTACTACACTTTTTATGAAACTTAACGGTACTACAATGTTTATAAAACTTAACGCACGCTGGGCACACATGTTTATATTATATTTTTTTCTTTTTGTCTTTATTCCAGAGAAGAAGCAATGACTGTATCTGGGGAATAAGCATTGACTAACTCTATGTCAGCAACTGCAGTAATACAGAGGATGCAAGCTCTTTTTATACATTTTATTTTGCTTATTCGGACGGACCAACTAGACTAGTTACGACATCAAGTTGTTAGCCTCTACTCGTGTCCTACTAAATTTATTAGATAATTTTTTTATTAAAATATAAAGTTTTGAAATCATTTTCATTTATAATTGCAATGTCAATCGTAGTAAATACGTTCGAATGTCAAATATGAACACTTTTATAACAACTTAACATAATTGCATGCACAACTACTCAAGTGTCCGGCTAGACACTATTGTGTTATAATGCATGGAAGGGCCCTTATTGGAGTAACTATTATGCCATTTTTAGTAGTAGTGAAACATACGAAACATAAGCCCGGATACGTAAGTGGTGGATTGCCGAATTTATGATCTTTTTATTTTAATCATTGTGTTTTGAGTTTAAATTCTTTTCTTTATAGTATTGAGTATGGTAATAATATCACTTGTAAAGAAAACATGCATATATAATTGATAAAAATTATATGATGAAGTTGAGGTTCCATCGTAAAATCAATTGCAATATGGAGAGTAGCTCAACTATTTATAAGCACACGCAAGATCCATCATCTCATCAATATAGGATTCAACATGCTTCGTTTTGTGTGGCAATTTTCAAGCCTAACACGTGGACAACACAACTTGAGTGAAATGGAACATGTGCAGTTGTTGGGCTTCACACATTGGACAACATGCTCTAATATCATGAAGAAATTGATGTTCCACTATAAGACCAATTAGTAATATAGAGATTAGCTCAACTACTTATAAGCATATACATAAAACCAATTAGTAATATGGAAAGTAGTTCAATTACAAGCCTATAAGACCACAACATATAAGAAAAATGAAAATTCTATTTTATTGAAATTAAAATTCGTTATATCTTTATCAAAAATTTAATGGTAATATATCCCAAAATACAGAATATTTAGAATATTCTAAAAAATCCGGCCAGAGTGTTCATCGTTGTTTGCATTTGAAGACTAGTTAGTCATTATCTCAAGGCTGCAGGTATGTGAAAAGCATTTGAAAGAGAAAGGAGGTAGCACGCGGCAGGTGTAGCTGGAGTTAGCAAGTTCTCAAAATAACCTGGATTGGTGAAAGTTCAGCAAATTGATCTTATTGTAAGTTGTCCTTTCTTAAAGATGAGGTTAAGACGTACAGAACGGACCTGGCTTCTTTGGGCTTTGGCCTATTTTCCTATCACTGGTCTTGATCCAAGTGATTTTCAGAACAAGAAGAAAGAAAAAGGCTCAATGGAGGAAGGGACTTGTAATATGTTAGGTCCTGTACTAGTCCAAGATTTAAGGGATGATTGTCACGCTTTGAATTCGGGATCGGTGTTCCGACGGTCAAGTTAGTAAACAATATTATGAGATTTAAGTAGTAGGCAAAAGAATAAGTATGCGATAATTGTGTTACCAGAAATAAATCCTATAGGAGTATTTATACCAGTCGAGATAAAGTCTTTTTAGGATATAGAATCCGTATTAAACCGTGAGAATTCCAGAGAATATTTAGGAGTAGATATTGCATCCTCTCAGAAGTGTGATTCTTGTAGGTCATGCTAATTTCTAGATTGTAGGAACTCTAGGAAACCCGGTTGATTCCATAATGGATTAGGTCTCCGTATTTTACGGAACAAGTATGGTCAATCTCAACGAAGTCGGCAGACTTGGCCCATTGAGCTAGAACATGGTGAAGGTGGCATTACTGATCCGTCTCTGCAGCCTGTGATAGAGGTTTTTGAGTCCATGATATGACTTCTGAAGTATTCGTATTCTGATTTGCCTAACTCTGACCTTGGAAAATCATGGTCCACAAATCACAGTTAGAGAAACTATTGGAGATGTTAAAAAAAGGGATTTCTCAAGACAAATTCTCTGCCCAAAGGCTTCACAGAAGGTGCAATTCAACACAACTTTTGTTTCCTAGAGAGTTATGCAAAAAGAAGATGTGAGAAATAGCAGGGCCCTTCGTAGACACCTTAAGGGTGAGTTTGTTTCACTGGACTATTTTGGATTTGACTAGCTTCAGAGACTAAGCTAGATTGACTTAAAATTGACTAAGCTGGACCAACTTAGTGAAATGTTTAGTGTAGTTTCAGACTAAAAGTAATAATAAAAATTATTTTTTTTTTCTTTTTTTTTTCCAAAAACAAAGAACTCTCTCTGTCTCTCCCTTTTCTTGGTCAAACTATCTCTCATCCATTTTCTCCATCTCTTCCATTTTCCTTTCCCATCCAACTCCTTCTTCCCTACTCTCTCACCTTCTTCACTTCTTCTCACAACTTCATAATCAATTGCATATCTTCAAAATCAAACCACAGAGCAAAAAATAAAGTGAAAATTAAGGAGTTGGGGTCGGGTGCATGTGTAATTGGTTCGAAGGTGAAAGATAGGAAATGTCTACGATTAGAGATTTTTATGTTCTTTGGGTTTGGTTTGCGCTTAACATCAATCCCATCATTGATTCAAGCTCATCCCAAATTTTTTTTTTGGGTTTTCTAAGTTTTTTGGGTTCAATTTTTTCTGGGTTTCTAGTTAGGGAAAGCGGGGAAGAAGGAGATGGGAGGGGCAAAGCAGAGCAGAGGTAGCAAAAGACCTGTCTTTGTCATCGTTCAAGTCGACTTGGATAGCAAAAGATCCCAAATCACCAACCCAAATGCCAAAAAGGCATTGGGTTTGCAGGATAATGGAGATCGACGACAACCGTTTCTGGTTTGGTCACCGGAGAAAGGGGATTGATGCTACTCATATGGGTTTGCGAGATGCTGCTTGCAGACGAGGGAGACGGGACTAGCAATCCTATTGTTTTTGGGGCCTCGCTAAGACCTCCTAGTGAGGGATTTAGTTGAGGCGAGTCATCCTTTGTCCCATTACACTTAGTCCCACCAGTGAACAAACACGGATTGCACTAACTTTTAATCTAAGCCAATCCAGTGAGAGCTAAAGAAGGCAAACAAACACCCCCTAACAAGTATTTACTTTCCACAATTCACAACAACTTGAATCAAAGATGACAATAGTTAAACTAACTTCAGTATTTGTCCACTACATCACTTAAAACTCGTGACATCATCACTTAATGTTGATAACATCATCACTTAACATCAAGATTTTAAAAGACGCTAGGTGCTAGTCGGGAGACGAGTTGGGGCCTAGCGCCTAGGCGGAGCATAGACGGATTTAAGTAAATCTATTTTATTTTGTGTAAATAAGTGTCATGCCCCGATCCCGACATATGTCCATGATCGACACGTGACGTCACAAAATACTCTTATATCTCACATACCCCATCTTCGGGATATGACAAATCACAACTCGAGAATCAAATTACAAAGTAATTTTTCGTTTACTTTATGGCTGCATCTAACCTTCTCGTTAGATTGCCTACAAACCCTCAATAAGGATTAAGCCATTCGTAGTTCACTTATAACAAAATCAGATGTTTATTCCACTAAGTTCAAGCAGAAAAGCATAACATTCCTCAATCATTTATTATAACCTGACAACATGTAATTCCTGGACTCAGGCTACATAACCAACCCCCATGAAAACATGATTTCTCTCCCATCCAACATATAAATCATTATATCTCATCATGATATCGCAATTTACAACATACATCATATTTAAGAACCGACAACAAGTAATAACAATTATTTCCATATATTCTAAATTCCTACCTTATGAAATCATAATCGAATCGTAGAAAATCCCGAAAGAGTCACTGAGACATCCAACATCTTTTCTAACTCAATTCACAAGATTCTCGAAGCCATTGACACAAATATATATAAAACTAAGGCTAGAGTGACACAGTTAGGCCAAACCTACTTCTCCAAATAATGGGATTTTAGACCAGTCCATGAAATTCAACAACCTCAAGTTCCGAACCACTCAACGGAACCAAACTAAATATGATCGCCTATCAAATGTACCAAGTACAACTAATCATCATCACCTCTAGAATGCGTATGGTCCCTCATCACGGATATATCAAGCAGAACCATAGGCATAATCTCATCGTGCAGGCAGTGATCACCCATTGCGGATATACCAAGCATGATCACTCCTGAATACATTTGGGCCCCTATCGCGGATATACCAAGCAGGACCATAGCCTAGCTCTAGGTAGTGACCACCCATTGCGGATATACTAAGCGCGATCACTCCTAGCATGCATATGGTTCCCCATCGTGAATATACCAAACATGATCACCCATCACGGATGTACCAAGCATGATCACCCATAACAGTTCCCCATCGCGAATATACCAAGCAGAACTGTATCATATAGCTTTAGGTAGTGATCACTCATCGCAGATATACCAAGCATGATCACTCCTAGTATGTGTATGGTCTCATCTTCCGAATATACCAAGCAGGACCATCCATGTACCACTACTACATGGTGCAATCTCATCATCACAAATTATACATATCACACACATTCCTTATGTCTAGATCCCCAACAAAAGCAATCCAATGTCACCCACATAGCACATAATACATACTAGAGGTATCACTATAATGTCCACATCAGCCACTCCTTATATCTGTGTCTCCAACAACATTTGCAGTAATAAGTAGATGGACTTATGAGCCTAAGGAATAACATACATTTTTGGGTTGAGAGATAAAAAGAAGTTCAAGAAAAAATCTAGGACCAAAAGTATACAAGGTCAGAATCAATGTATAACCTAACCTATATAAAAAGGTAGAATAATTTGTGCAATCAACAATGAAGGTCTATCTTTAAATTATCATCCTAAAAATGCTGCTAGTTATGTTTGTATGTAGTGTTTTCTCTGCTGGAAACTTCAATTACTAAGAAAATTTCCAATCATTGTTTAAACATACAAGTGTAAGCTCAACTGTTGGCACTGCGAAATCTTGGCCATCGTTTGGATAGAAATAAACTACAGAGTTTCTCAAGAATAATAGGGATGAGATGGATTTCTTCAGGATATCAACTTCCTAGATGTGTTTATAGATCTACTGTCAAAGCAATTCGGAACATGCCCGCGGTTTGGTTTCTCGACGGGTGGGGTTATAATTTTCACTGTAACTGTTCTGAAGTAAGTTAGTTGGACTCCTTTTCTTTTCGATGGACAACTTTTCCTTTCCTTTGAGAAATTCGGAAATTAGCCTTGCTTTACCGAATTTTTCCCAACTCTTAGAAATATAACCCAAACTTAGATGAAAAAGACTTAAATCCTCCAACATAATCCCTCACCAACTTTGCTACTCTATACCTTTCCGTCTCCAACATAACCTTGTTTTAATATGGTATCACTTCTAATCCTCTATATCTTTCCACTTATTTCTCCAACTACCATCATATGACTTGAGAGATCTATTATGAGAAAGCCATTTGCCTGTCAAAGTTGAAATCATAGATACACAAATGGTGAAACTAGAAGCATGACCCATGTTCCAAATTCAACTGATCATTCTCCTGCACCAACATGGTATGTGTTCTATAGCTTTCAAACCAAGTGAACTGAAAACATGAAACTCACATTTCTAGTTATGACTTTACGTACCCAAGTATTACTATAAAATATATAAATATATGGTTGGTTTTGTAATTGCAAGCAATAATCTTGTCATTCAAAGTGTAGACATATTGGGCTAAAAGAATCACTCAGTCAATTTTTCTTAACACCTTAGTCATCCATGCACACATCCGGATCATGTGTGTGATTTACAAAAATCTTTAGGCAGCAATAACTGAAAGATGAGCATACCTTGTCAATAGTTACACTGCTTGTGATCCATATCCAATCTTGTCAATAGTTCCATTGCTTGTGATCCATATCCAATCTGGGCCGAAGTGCAATTCGGCCGGGAAAAGCCCCAAATTCACTCAAACCAACCATAAACCTTAAGATGGGTGTTCTTTGATTCGATTTCCTCGATGTTCCAATGCCCCTACAACTGATTGGATCTTGTTCCTGGATCCAAGGGAAGTTGATTAAGGGTGGTGGTGGGTGGTGAAACTTGCCGGAACGGCCGAATCGCCCTCGAACACCTCTGGTCACCCACACAGGTTTTTACACGGTTTTTGGGCTTAAAAATCACCAAATTTGGGTGGAGATGGTAGAGGGGAGGTTGTGGAAGAGGTTGTAGGTGTTGGATGGTGGTCATTCGACGAAAAAAATGGTGGAATCGCTGGTAATATAACCGAGTTAGTGTGCGGGGGTCTCAGCCCGACGGAAAAGCTGGAAGTTTTTTTTTTTTTTTTTTGGTTGGCCGCCAGAATTTACTCACCTCCCCTCGGCCCAATTTCCCACCTAGTGGGGGTTTATCTCATTTAAAAACTATAGTTTAGTAGAACAACTTCAAATGTCTGTAACTATACCATTATAATCCGGACTCACAAACGGTTTTCGCCTATGCGCTCGTAGCTTTGAGATCTATTCGAAAATATAAATCGTGACCTCAAAAGGTCTACGGATTTTAGATAATTAATTTCCAAACTTCTACCCTTGTTAATGCACAAAACCGGAGAGATCTTAGAACAACATAAATCCGACCGTGAATCTGCAAGAAAGTATAGAATACAAGATGTATCGTGGTTCACCCCAATGTTTGGGCTACGTCCACACTGATTATTGTATTTCTCTGAGAGGATTGTGAGGGAGAGAGAGCTTCTCTGTGAGGATGAGAGCTCTGAATATGAGAGTCTTTGGGGATCTCAGGCCTAAGAATTGGCCTCCCCTAATGAGGAGAGTGATGGGTCATTTCATAGAATAAGGGCTCCTCACTTATTACATATTTTCCCCTTCCTTTATTACATAATAACATTTGAGTCCCCTGAGTATTTATACGAGATCTAAATACGGATGCCCTAAGTATGGTATAAACAGTAGTCCCCCAAGTCTTTAGTCAAGAGAGTTTTTTGGCTGGAGACTTGAAATTCAGTCCATGTGTGGGCCAAAGTAACTAGATGTTGTCTTGAACTGATGCTCGATATGAGGTGGTGCTCAATATGAAATGATGATCAACTAGAAGTAGCACATGTTGCGAGGCTGCTCAGTTTGTGGCTTATGTTGCCTTGGTTGGCTCGGTTTGTAGGGTTGAAGGTGAGGGAGTCCCTTTTATAGAATAAGGGCTCGCTCCTTAATACATAAATGATAGGCTAGAATTGATACTCGCGGCGAGGCAGTTGCTCAGCAGGCGGTAATGCTCTCTAATGATGGTGGGGGAGTCCTTTTTATAGAATAAGGGCTCACTCCTCAATACATAAGTGATGGGCTAGAGTGATGCTCAACTAGATGGTGAGGGAGTCCATTATATAAAATAAGGGCTCGCTCTTCAATACATAAAGAATGGGTGCTCTCTAATGAAAGCGAAGGAGTCCATTTTATAGAATAAGGGATCGTTCCTTAATACATAAATAATGGGCTATGTCCCCCAAGTATTTTTCATGAAGCCTAGTTGAGGAAGCCCAATATATGGTACATAGTGTATGCTGATGCACAAAATTGGAGGGGTCTTGGAACAACGTAAATCCGACCGTGAATCTGCAAGAAAGTAAATAACACAATATGTATCGTAGTTCACCCCCAATGTTTGGGCTACGTCCACATTGATATTGTATTTCTTTGAGAGGATTGTGAGGGAGAGAGCCTCTGTAATGAATATGAGAGGCTTTGAGAGGGTGAGAGGCTTTTGGGATCTCAGGCCTAAGAATTGGCCTCTTCTAATGAGGAGGGTGAGAAGTCCTTTTATAGAATAATGGCTCCTCACTTATTACATATTTGCCCATTCATTTATTACCTAATTACATTTGAGTCCCTTGAGTATTTATACGAGGTTTAAATATGGAGGTCCTAAGTATGGTACAAACAGTAGTCCCCCAAGTCTTCAGTCAAGAGAGTCTTTTGGCTGGAGACTTGAAATTCAGTCCATGTGTGGGCCGAAATAACTAGATGTTGTCTTGAACTGATGCTCGATATGAGGCGGTGCTCAATCTGAAATGATGCTCAACTAGAAGTAGCACATGTTGCGAGGTTGCTCGGTTTGTAGCTTATGTTGCCTTAGTTGGCTCAGTTTGTGGCGTTGAAGGTGAGGGAGTCCCTTTTATAGAATAAGGGCTCGCTCCTCAATACATAAATGATGGGCTAGAGTTGATGCTCGCAGCGAGGTGGTTGCTCAGCAGGCGGCGATGCTCTCTAATGATGGTGAGAAAGTCCATTTTATAGAATAAATGGTCGCTCCTCAATACATAAGTGATGGGCTAGAGTGATGCTCAACTAGATGGTGAGGGAGTCCCTTTTATAGAATAAGGGCTCGCTCCTCAATACATAAAGAATGGGTGCTCTCTAATGAAAGCGAGGGAGTCCCTTTTATATAATAAGGGATCGCTCTTTGGTACTTAAATAATGGGCTAAGTCCCCCAAGTATTTTTTCATGAGGCCCAGTTGAGGAAGCCCAATATATGGTACATAGTGTATGTTGATGCACAAAATCGGAGGGGTCTTGGAACAACGTAAATCCGACCGTGAATCTACAAGAAAGTAAATAACACAAGATGTATCATAGTTCTCCCCAATGTTTGGGCTACGTCCACACTGATATTGTATTTCTCTGAGAGGATTGTAAGGGAGAGAGCCTCTGTAATGAATATGAAAGGCTTTGAGAGGGTGAAAGGCTTTTGGGATCTCAGGCCTAAGAATTGGCCTTCCCTAATGAGAAGGGTGATGAGTCCTTTTATAGAATAAGGGCTCCTCACTTATTACATATTTGCCCCATCATTTATTACCTAATTACATTTAAGTCCCTTGAGTATTTATACGAGGTTTAAATATGGAGGCCCTAAGTATGGTACAAACAGTAGTTCCCCAAGTCTTCAGTCAAAAGAGTCTTTTGGTTGGAGACTTGAAATTCAGTCCATGTGTGGGTCGAAGTAACTAGATGTTGTCTTGAACTGATACTCGATATGAGGCGGTGCTCAATCTGAAATGATGCTCAACTAGAAGTAGCACATGTTGAGAGGCTGCTCGGTTTATGGCTTATGTTGCCTTGGTTGGCTCGACTTGTGGCGTTGAAGGTGAGGGAGTCCATTTTATAGAATAAGGGCTCGCTCTTCAATACATAAATGATGGGCTAGAGTTGATGCTCGCGGCGATGCGGTTGCTCAGCAGGCGGCGATACCCTCTAATGATGGTGAGAGAGTCCCTTTTATAGAATAAGGGCTCGTTCCTCAATACATAAGTGATGGGCTAGAGTGATGTTCAACTAGATGGTGAGGGAGTCCCTTTTATAGAATAATAACTCGCTCCTCAATACATAAAGAATGAGTGCTCTCTAATGAAAGCGAGGGAGTCCCTTTTATAGAATAAAGGTCCGCTCTTTAGTACATAAATAATGGGCTAAGTCCCCTAAATATTTTTCATGAGGCCCAGTTGAGGAAGCCCAATATATGGTACATAGTGTAGTCCCTCAAGTCTTCGGTCAATAGAGTCTGTTGGCTGGAGACTTCAAATTGAATCCATGTATGGGCCAAAGTGGCAGTTGTTTGGAAGTGGTATTTATATACCCTGCACGGAAGCTTTGTAGGTGAAGCTTTACAAGTGAAGGCTTTGAAGCTAGAGCTTTGTAAATGAAGCTTTCGAAGCTAGAGCTTTGTAAATAAAGCTTTTGAAGCTTGATTGACATGAGTGATGCTCATGAATGTTTATGTGGATTGACATGAGTGATGCTCATGGATGTTGACATGAGTGATGCTCATGAATGTTTAGCATGAGTGATGCTCATGAATGTTTAGCATGAGTGATGCTCATGAATGTTGACATGAATGATGGTCATGAATGTTTAAGTATGATTGTCATGAGTAATGCTCATGAATGTTTATGTATGAATGACATGAGTGATGCTCATGAATGTTTATGTATGATTGACATGAGTGATGCTCATGTATAATTTTGGAGTACTGGACATACTTTTGATCACCTGGTTGGTGATAATAGCGGCAGGCTGCCGAATAATTTTTTTGTAGTACTGGGCGTACTTTTGATTACCTGGTTGGTGATAATAGCGGCAGGCTGCCGCATAATTTTGGAGTACTGGGCATACTTTTGATCACCTGGTTGATGTTAATAGCAGCAGACTGCCAAATAACTTTTTGTAGCACTAGACGTACTTTTGATCACCTGGTTGGTGATAATAGAGGGCTTGGCTCTTTTGGGCATATGGGCCTTCGCCCTCCACATAACATTCCATCCTATTATTTTGGGCTTGCCCTTTTTTTTTTAAATTTTTTTTTAATTTTTTAATTTTTATCATTATTACCTTCTGATGGGGTTATACAGATATTTCCGAAAGATACAAAAAATAAAATTACATCATTAAAAAATAAATCCGACTTTCTGCTCAATGGGTCACACCCATAATTCCCTTTTCTGCATGCCATCACTACCGCAATTATGTCTGCTTCTTTTTATTTTCTTTTGTTTTCTGTTTTTGCTTTTACTTTCTTTTTTCCCCTGCACCTTTCTCTGTCTCTCCACTTCTAGACATACTCATCTGCAGACTTGCTTTTGCTTTTTCTTTTCACTTTTCTTTTCTGCTTTGCTTTTGTTTCTGTCTCTGCGCTGCTGTGTTGATTCAACAAAAACTTGTTCAAGTGCCCTGAGACAGCTCGCAGTAATGGCGCGCTTCGACGGAGATGTGGCTTGTGAGACGAGCCGAAGCCAGGGCGCTGTGCAATGACATGCTGCCGAGGGGATTACGAAGCGGAGTGCGAGGGAGGGATGAGACCGACGAAGATGACAGGAATGTTGAAGCTCTTGCGGTTGAGATCAAAGACCTTGACAAGGACGACCCAGATCTCCACGCCATATCTTTGTTGGCTGGAAATTTGGGAATTATGAATGGGGAAATTTGGGCTTGGGTGGAGCCGACGCCGGGGTGGGAGAAGATTTGGGGAACTTTCTTATGCAAATTCAAGATCGTAGGTGGTTGAAGATCCAGGTGGGGGAACCGCAAGCGCCTCAGGTGTATGAAAATCCAGGTGAAGGAGAAGGACGACTCTAGCGGCCCTCTGGTTAATCGAACCACGGTCCGCGTTAGTCACCGAGTTGTTCGATCCGAGTCAGCCGCACATCCTTCATATTATGGCACACCCACCATAACAACATCGTCGCCGTCTGCAAGCTCCTTGAGGAGGATCAATCCTTCGTCCATGCCCGCGACTACGACAACCGCACTTTTCTTTCGACGCCGTCAAACACCTATCCATTTCTCTCTCATCCCATTGTTCCCTCTGCTTCCAGTCTGTGACTTTCTGGCCAATCAGAGCTCGCAACCACGGGGGTTTACATTTTTCCTATGCGCTAATGGCCCACACGATCCTGGCACCGGCCTCGTACTGCTAGGCGATCTTGGATTCGCAGGCTCTGTAAGCGGAGATTAAGGGAGAAGTGGAGGTGTTTTCGCAGGAGCTTTTGTAATTTGGATGTTGCTTTTACAAGAACAGAGAGGGAGGGAAGGGCATAGGTGTTGGAATTTGAATCTTTTCTGTTTCTGGGTTTTTGCAGATTCACGACGGAGGTGAAAAACACAACTTTTCGTATCGCTTCCCACAGACAGCGCCAAATGTTGATGCACAAAACCGGAGGGGTATTGGAACAACGTAAATCCGACCGTGAATTTGCAAGAAAGTAAAGAACACAAGATGTATCGTGGTTCACCCCAATGTTTGGGCTACGTCCACACTGATTATTATATTTCTCTGAGAGGATTGTGAGGGAGAGACAGCTTCTCTGTGAGGATGAGAGTTCTGAATATGAGAGACTTTGGGGATCTCAGGCCTAAGAATTGGCCTCCTCTAATGAGGAGACTGAGGGGTTCTTTTACAGAATAAGGGCTCTTCACTTATTACATATTTGCCCATTCCTTTATTACATAATTACATTTAAGTCCCCCGAGTATTTATGCGAGATCTAAATACGGAAACCTAAGTATGGTACAAACAACCCTCATAACTAGTTTAATTAAAACCTAATTTCAAATAAATTAATATAAATTCCCGAAAAATAATATAAAACCTCAATAATACAAATACGTAGATTATAACAGTGAAATCCAGGAATGAGATTTCACAATAAGTGCCTGTTTATACTTAAAAATATATATGATTTCATCATAAATTAGAAAATAGAATGACATATATATTATGAAGTATTGGAACATAATGAAAACATGGGGAGCAAACATATAATGTATGTTTATTTAAGTGTTCAATAAGTCTCTTACAATTTATTGGAAACAATAAAATGCAAAAGGAAAGTTATCTATTTTCTATCTAAGTGGTTGCAATCTAGGCAGGCGTCTAGGCAGGTCTGGGCGGGGTAGGTAGGCACCTTAGCAGGTCTAGGCGCCATTTCTTAATTTTCAAACGCCTAAACATTAATCGGGGTGGTGACCAGCCGTTTAGCGCCTAGGCGGCGTTAGGCGAAGATTTTTAGAACAGTGCTTAACATTAGTGATGTAATAGATGTTGTAATTTTAAAAACATTAGACCATCTCCAACTGAATGATCCAGCGGGCCAGAAGGCAGAAAATAGCCCGAAAATCGTCTTCAACCGAGGGTTAGGCCAAAGGGCTCGTGGACCCCATGGGATAAAAATGGGCCAGAGGGCCAACCGGCTGGCCATCTTCAGCCAGCCAGCCAGCCCGCTGGCTAGCCCATTTTGTTTTGTTTTTTTGTTTTTTTTTCTTTTCCACTTGCCTAGCCCAGTTTATTTTCTTTTTTGTTCTTTCAGCCCACTTTAGGGCTTTCATGCCACTTTAGGTTTAGGGTTTAGGAGCTTTTTTTGGTCTCAGCCCATTTTTTTTTGGACTTTTTTTTATTATTATTTTTATTTCTAATTTTTTCTTGCACCATTTCTCATATATTTTTCACCATTCTATACTGTCTTATCTTATTTTATTTCAATTATTCACATTCCATACTATAACCCTTTGACCCTCGGTTAGATATGGTTTTTTGTGACAGGGCTAAAATGAGCCATCTGGCCCTTTGGCTCTCGGTTGGAGATGAAGGCAAATATGACCATGAACTGTTCATTAAAATATTAATATCTTAGAGGGCCAGATGGTTAAAACGAGCCTTCTGGCCCTAGTTCGGTTAGAGATGGCCTTAGGTAGTTTGAAATATTTTAAAAAGTTGAGGTCAATTTGAAATCATCACCCCAAAAAGTTAAATATTAGTATTTTGGTTCTGATACCAAACCGAATGCCCTAAACTAACACAAATGCCAAATTGTGACCAACACAAATTTGAAGCCAGTTTTTTTGACTTTTAGTTAACTGATTTATCGGTTTTTCAAATTTTCAAATGTGGGCTAATTCAGGCAGATTAACAGTTTCAAGAAATTGTAAATTAATACGACAAACAATTGGACCGATTCGATTAAAAAGCTAGTTGAAATCTCACAATGAGCTAGCAATAATGTAGTTCAAATTCACTTGAAGAAAATTGAACATAAGACTTTTTACTTTACAAGTAAAAACAAATATCACTACATCGTCATACTAACTGACAATAAACATACACTTTTTCTAAGCTTTATTTACCGAGCGGTTAAGTCATAATTAATAATTTTTTGGGGTAATTAGTTAAAAGTCAGAATAACCCTAAGTCGAATAAATGCTTATTGTGAATTACCCATAATGCCCATATCTTTCCTTTATTATTATATTCTTGGTGCCGTGGTAACTGTGACTCTGAGTCTTTTACTGCAATAAGTATCAAATAAATGCTATTACTTCACACATCTCCAGATGCATGGTGGATGCGATTTCACTCAACACAAACAGCTCACATACCCATGTAACATAGTCAGCATGGTTTTCTGGCAGCTGGGTTTCTCCTCGTAATTTCAAATTTCAAAAGCACTTCTGAGAAAAGCAATTTTTCGCAAGATCAAATTAATTTAAACACAGTATCAATCTTTGACCTCACTAAGCTCTGTGCATAAGCAGACAGAAGAACAAGAACGAACAAGAGACAAGAAGCCCATTTTCCCATTTATTTAATTGAAGTATTGTCACTGTTTAGTCAAAGGGTAGGTACTATTTTAGTGTTTTGCTGTTTGGAAGTATTGTTCCGTGTTCTCCAAACATTTTGTTTCTATACTTGCACAAAATCCTTGTTACTTACCAAGTCTTAATCTGCCCAGCCGCATCTTTGTCTCTTTTGAGGTGGACAAAGATTTGAATTTCAGGAGGGAGAATTGGTTAAAGTTCGAGAGAGAGAGAGAGAGAGAAGGAGAAGAACTTTGAGTTGAAAGTTGGGGTCTTTTCAGCAGCAGGAAATTTGGGTCAATTGTTGACATCTTGCTCTAGCTAATATGTATGCCTCTTTCTGCTTTTCTACTTATTTGTTGAGCTAACAAGTAACAACCAACAACCCCCTTTAATTTCTGGTTCTATTTTTTGGTTTATGATTTCAATTTTCACCTGCATGTTCTTGTTTTGTTGTGCTTATAATCTTTCTGAGCGCTCAGAAAAGTAGGGATCTTTTAATTTTTTATGGGTCGGATTGTGATCAGTGTGAAAAATTGAAAGGAAGGGTCTTTTGGGCAAATGGGGGACCACTGAGATCCGTCCTCTGGAATTGTATCTTCCGCTACTTGTTTCTTTGAGTAATTTAGTTCATCATGTCGCTTAGATTGGAAGCTTTTTCAGTGCAAAGCAAACCCCTTTGCCTTTTTTGACCTGCACTTTTGAATCTCAGTCAGATTATTATTTAAGTGAAGTCTCATTGAGGCTTTCGCCTTATTGGTTTAGGATGTCATGGTAATATTTATTCTCCCATTAGAGGGCATCTATCAAAAATAAGTTTTTTGTTTAATTTTATGGAAAGGAATGTAATATGGGGCAAAAAGCAACCATTTTCTCTCTCCAAAAGACCTTTGGAAGACTTTGAGAGGGTAGGTTTGATGATTGCAGTCCTATTAACTCACAATGTAACTACTTTTGACTCCCACTACCACGAGGGTTTAGGAAGTGCCCCCACTTTTGTTCTTTAGCAATTTTGTGTTTTTGCATTTGGTGTCCTACCTCCTTGTGTTCAAAAAACCCTTTACTCTAATGATCGAACCGAATCATTCGGCCTTTTCCTTTTTGTAGAATATCATATCCTCATGATTTTCCAAATTTACTGCTTTTTTTTGGAAGCCCTGAATTTCATGGGATGTGAACTGTAAATTTGTAAGTGATTGCTGTAATGGAAGTGCATGCTGTAATGGAAGTGCAGAAGGTGGTTTGCCAGATTTCCCCTTTTATTATTACAGTGATTTGAGGTTGTCGTGTCTTAATTCGAAACCGAATTTCGGGTTAACGATTCTGGTCATGATAATGTTTGTATGGTTGTGTTGAAAATGACTGGTAGCTGTAGCATTCATGAGTTTATTTGTCCTCATATGGCTCACAGGTGCACAGTGCCATGTGTTTCTAATTATACATCTCACTTAGGCTTGGTTCTGCATCCTAAAACTGTTCATTGAATGTTGGAAAAAAAGACGGGTGTTTTACATTTGAAGTGGGATTTGCAGGATGTTGTGATGCTTGTTTGTATGTGTGGGAAGGCATAGCTTCTAGTACCGGAAGCCGAGCTGTTTTGGGTGATCGCTGGATGTGTTTTATGCGGTGAAAGCCAGACTCCATGATCGCAAGATGTGTGACTCACCGTTTCTGCAAACTGCCTTGAGCCAGTGAGTGTGCATTCATGTTCTTTGTTGTTACTCTATGTTTTTCTGTATGGAGTGGATGTTATAAGATATTTCATTGATAATGATTTCTTGTTTTGTTCGATTGCAAATTACAGAAACGTTTCACTTTGTAAGTATTCGCATTCTTGCATCACTAGTAATTCGGAAATTCAGTTGTACGCTGCAAAAGAACTTCAGAGTGAGAGCTCATTTTCACAGGTAAGAGCTTGTGGGCATAAACTTGATTTGTGTTTCAGCAAATTCAGGCCTTCTCGAAAATGAATTTGTGCTGTTAGATTAGATTCCCCCTCCTTCTTCCATTCTCTCCTTCTGCTCCATGGTCGATGTCAGTTGCTTCATAATCATGGTCGAAATCTGCGAATTAAAAGTTAAAAACTATGTTAGTAACGAAAGTACATGGGAACCATTCTGACAGTAAAGATTTAGACTAGGAGATGTTTGATTATGCGAGGAAAATAAAATGTCTCTTATTTTCCTTTTCGAAGTGAGTTTAATTACAAATTCCTTCAGATTTTATTGTTTTTCCTGGTCCGCAATATCTTTTGCATTTTTGGAACCAAATGGATTATGATGTTAGGTACAAAGTTCATTATTTCCTACGTGACAGTTCCAATTCCTTAAGATTGACAACGGTCCTAGGTTAGCTTTGTAATATTTCAAAAGGAAAACTAATGAAAAGGGCTTGAAAACTTTGAGTTTGAATGATAACGACAAAATAAAGGGTAAAGTGAATAGTATTAGGATTGACTTTTTAGTGTAAAAATGTGGTTTTTCGTTAAAGTGAACAGTACCGGGTGCTTTTCGTTAAAGTTCCCTATTTCAAATCCTGACTTTTAGGATTTTGGTATGGTTGGAATCTTTACACTTTAGGAATTCATTCGGGGTCAAAGAATAGTCTAGATGTTTGTTGTTTGGAAGGAATTCTGGTTAATGTGGTTCAAATTATTAACTACATAGCATTTTATTGGACATTATTTGTTATAGAGATTACTGTCTGTTGCTTATGTGGTTTAAGCCACTTCCTATCGATGCAAATTTTGATAATTTGTTTAACGTTTAGGTGACCAATCTCGATGAAGGTATTGGAAGATTTGGGTCGTGCACTAAAAGCAGTGATACTTACCCTTACAGATTCCAGCTTGAACAGGATGTAAGTTTCCTTCCTACCTGAAAGCAACTAGCAACTATTTGCGTCTCCATAATACTATTCGTATGCATCTTCTCTCAGTCCAAAATTTCTGGGCTGATTTTGGAGTGGTGGGGATTCGCCACTTAAAGTTATATATTATACTAATAAATTTGCTTTTCACTTTCAATATGACTTGCGACTTGGCAGCCAATTGTATAACATTGTCAACCAGTGAGCATGCTGTAATTTTGCTCGTCATTTCGTGGATGCTTCGTCATCCCTTCTCAATGTGTGTTTTGGTCTCGAGGGATTTTTTATTTTAGTGCAGTAGATAGCATCTGTTCAAATCTTGCTAAATTCCTAGTTTGGGTTAAGCTAGATAACATGTTATAGTTCCAGTAAATTTCTAAAGGCATTACCTGGGACATGCTAGGGGGCATCTCATTGTTCGATTCTCTTCCAACAGTGTCATATATATGCTTATTTAAGGATATCTTTGTTATAGTCACAAATTATAATTAACCTATGGAAGTGCTTCTACAATAGGTACAACGGTTGCAATTGCAGCTGCGAGAAGAACTAGAGCTACATGCTATTCTGCAAAATGCAATTGAGAAAAACGCTGTTAAATTTTCCAGTGCGTCGTGCCTCCCTTACTATGTATGTTTCCTTTATCCTACATACTATAGATTTGTCTGCTGCCTAGTCATGGCTCTGAAACCTTCTATAAGGTCCCCAAGCTTGTCCCAAAAGCATAGTGTATTGGAAAGAGGCAACATCAAACTCATATTCCATACTATGGCACAGATTTTGAGCGTGTATGATTTTACACAAAATCTTTGAAAGATTTTAACCCATTAAGTTGAACCTTGTGTTTGTTTTACCTTGAGTTCGAACGCTTTCCTTAACTGTTCTTTTCCATATTCCATCCCTGCTACCATATTGACGGATCATCCAGGTTTCAGGTTGGGATTTTAGGTAGTGAACTAGTCTTCTTCTGTCCCATTTGAACAGGCTCAAGAGCTGCTAGGCAATATTTCTGCACTGGAGGTTACAGTGTCAAAACTAGAACAGGAGTTGGTTGCTTTGGAATTCCAACTTAGTCAAGAAAGAAATGAACGAAGGCTTGCAGAATATTGTTTGAGACATCCATCTCCTCAGTCAACGTCTCCTCACTCCTTTGACATTGTGAAACTACCGGTATGTTGTCTGTTATCATTCTTCCATGCCCTTGTTTTCTTTTGATGTCTTCTAAATTGTTCTAGTATTTTTCTTAGTGTCTTGAAAGAAGTTGAGTGAAAACTGAAAATGTTGCTGATGTCAATGTATTGAAAGAGTTTTTATTTTATACATTTGTTCTAAATGATATCAAATGGTAAAAGGTAGAGTTACTTTAAGCATCAGAAATATTTTTCATCTATAAAATATTTCTGGGTGATCGAAGACCTGTAAGCAGCTCTTTGTTTCAGGCAGCTGATAACCAGCAGTAAGAAGTGATGTCATAACATAGTCTTTACCAAATTCCTTGTAGTGTATTTTAACTTCTTTTAACTTCAACCAGATTTCATCTTCTTTGAGGACTTCAGAGCAGTCCAATCGTAAAATACATCATTCCTCTGAAGACGACTCATGTGAGGAGCCAAAGGATCAACAATCAGAACCTAGTGGCAAAACATCTTTACAGTCGGTAACTGAGGTATCCGTTAGTTTTTCATGCTCGGATATTGCTCTCTCTCTCTCTCTCTCTCGATTGATTATGTGTCGAGTAATGTTCAACAAGTTTAAGTGGTAACCCATGGGATAACATTCTTTTTGTGATTCTTATTATCAGAATGCAGTGGACTCCATTGCAAATTGCCTTGACATGAAAATGTCGAGGAAGATGGATTCTGAATCTTTTCAACCTGCTGAGCTCAGGAGGCTTCCTAAAGGGATGCCCCCCAAGGGCCTCTGGGATCATCCAAATCAACTGTCAGAGGAGATGGTGAGATGCATGAAAAATATATTCATATCTTTGGCTGATTCAGCTACACCGTCAAAATCTTCAGTGCAAGAGAGCCAATGCTCGTCTATGTCACCACGCGGACATCTTTCCAATTCCTCTTGGTGGTCATCATCTGAACGGTCGGTGATTTCATCATGGGTGCAGAGCCCACACGTTGACATACAGAGTAACTCTCAAGTATTAGCTCCAGAGAATGCCTGTGATCCCTACAAAGTTCGAGGAAAACTGAGTTGGGCGGAGATTGGGAACTATGGATTAGCGACTGAAGTTTCTTGGATGTCAGTTGGGAAGAAGCAATTAGAATATGCTGCAGGGGCGTTGAGGAGATTCAGGTAATACTTTTGTTTTGAATTCTTCTTGTCTCTTTTAGGCAAACTATACTTGATGTATGCATCAAGAAATTATAGTGTGGAAAAACATGAAATATACTTCAAATGGTCCTGAATTAAAAAATACTTCTAGGAAATTTGCGGGCTCTACCTTTAACTCATCGTGCCTTTTACTTTATGAGTTAATCTCAGTTTATTACCTTAATGTTTCATGATTTTCAATATTTAGTACATAAAGTTTTTTTTTATTCCAGAGTCATATCTTAAGTTTTACTTCTGAGAGAGTCTCATACTTCCGTTAGTTTTTTTTGTTAAAACGTAATGTGGCATTTGATTGGGCAATGACAAATGTGGCACTGTGGGCCCCACATAAACCTATAAAACAATTAAAAAATTAAATAATATTTTTTGCCTGTAGCCCCTTCTCCAGTAAGGAGACCGAATAAACAAAAAATAAAAAAAAAATATTATAACCTCCATCTTCTCGAAGTCTTTATCACCTACACCTTCTCCAGCCACGCCCACTTCTCCTCCGACAACCCACTCCCAAGCTTCCCAAGCCGCCATTTTTCACACACCCAGAACCCAAATCCTCCACTTTCCTCACCGCCTCCATCTCATCCTTTGGAGTCTCTCGCTGCCATAGTCATCTCCTTCACCAAACCCACAACCTCTCTTGTTGCCGTTGCCGTCGATTACGGCGATCCAGATCCGAAGACCTTCTGGAAGATTCCACGGCATGCTGAATATGGCCACGATAGTGATCGACTGCTCGGATCTGGCTGCGGCGGTGAGTGGGCTGTCTGCGATCGAGTACTCCGACCGGATTGGGACGAAACGGCGACTTTAGATCTTGGCTTTGTCCGTACAATTAGGAACCGATTCTTTGAACCAGGAGGGGTCCATAACCTTGGCGACGTCTTCAGATCTCGGTATCGATGGCAGAGATGAGCTGTTGGAAATAGCTCGCTGCCACGGACCAAATCCATTACGAAATAGATCTTGGACTTGCTCGCCATAGATGGATGATGCTGGGTTTTTTTTTAGGTTTTAGGTTTTGAATTTTTTTAAAGTTTAATTTTTTTTTTATTTAAAAAAAATTAATATCCATGTAAGCCATACTGACACGTGATGCCCAATCATTGTTCACATAGACGTCATGTCATCAATTAACGGGAGGTTTAACAGCCAGACTAATGGATGTATGAGATTGTTCCAAAATTAACACTTTAGGTATAATTTTGGGACGAAAAAAACTTCATGTACCAAATGTTGAAATTCACAAAACTTGAGAGTAGTGAACCGAGATTTACCCTTGCTTTATTATTTCCCTTCGATTGGGTCAAGTCTTAATGAGGAAACTTTATGAATTCTTAACTTTATCTTGGAATGGCTAATATTGTTGTTTGAATATAAAGCTAATCAGAAAGGTTTATGCTTTTCTTTCCAAACTTATAACAGAGTACTTGTGGAGCAACTGGCGAAAGTAAACCCTATCCATTTGAATTACAATGAGAAGCTTGCTTTCTGGATTAACTTGTACAATGCACTGATTATGCATGTAAGTTTCCTTCATTTCATGTGTATTGTATGTCGCATTGGTGAACTTTGCAAAGCATGCATATAGAAGTTATGGAGTTTAATATCTCTTACCGTGAACAGGCTTACTTGGCTTATGGAGTCCCTAGAAGTGACTTGAAGCTCTTCTCTTTGATGCAAAAGGTCTGATTTCTCTGATAATTCTCTCTATAATATGCATATCTAACGACATAGGAAAAACAAAGCCAATTTGGCGATGCCGCTGGATTTACCACTCAACAAAGAATTATTATGTATTGATTGGTGTTGTACTTTCGCAGGCGGCTTACACAGTTGGCGAACATTCTTTCAGTGCAGCTGCTATTGAGTATGTAATTCTGAAGATGAAACCGCCACTCCATAGACCACAAATTGTATGAACTTTGCCTAATGTTTGCTATCAATTAATTTTAACTTTAGTCCATTAATATACTTCATTCCCTGACTGACAATTGTAATGAAAAATATCAGGCTTTGCTTCTTGCCCTTCACAAGCTGAAGGTCTCAGATGAGCAACGGAAGTCTGCAATCGATACATATGAACCACTTGCAACCTTTGCTTTAAGCTGTGGAATGTACTCTTCACCAGCGGTAATCTCTACAGTTCTATGTGCTCAAGGACAATTTAATTTTTATTTCTCTTTAGAAGTTGAGCTATATTTTTATGTTTTGACATGAAGTACATAAATGCAGGTAAGAACCTACACTGCTAAAAATGTGAGGGAAGAGCTTCAGGAAGCCCAGCGTGATTTCATTCGAGCTTCAGTTGGGGTTAGCAGCAAGGGGAGGTTGTTGGTGCCAAAAATGCTGCACTGCTTTGCCAAGGGCATTGTGGATGATTCAAATTTGGCTGTGTGGATATCACATTACCTTCCACCCCACCAAGCTGCCTTTGTTGAACAATGCATATCACAGAGGCGACAAAGTCTTCTTGGTTCGCGCAACTGTGGGATTCTGCCATTTGACTCACGCTTCCGGTACCTCTTCCTGCCTGACAAAATTCCATTATGAATGATGCCTGGTTATACTACACTGCCAAATACCTCAGATTAGTCTGTGACATCGAGCTAAAGTTAGCTTGCCCTAAATAACGTGGTGATACAAAAGATCGGACTAGTTGACAATTCAAGTGTAAGCATGCGTGAAGAAAAACCATTCGGTGGCAGTTAGGGTTTTTCACCTCGTAGACCTCATATATACCCCTCACGGGGTGTTGTACATGTTCATGGATAAGTTAACGGGAGTTGAGACAGTGCTTGAAGGCGACTGATGTGTATTTGCTTGTATTCTAGAATCGTAAAATAAGAGTAGGCAATAATCGCGGTCGTAAGATTGTTCATTGCTTAAGTTAAACGTAATACGTCTGGTTCCCACGTTACTTATTTAAGCCTTGAGAGGGGTTTTGGTTGTTCAAGTTCTTGTGCAGAGTTGGTTTACAATGTTATGTGATGTGTTAAGATACAGCTGCCTGGATTTGGTTAAGATGTTCGAGGATGGAAGCAAAGTTGGATTTTTGATGGGATGATGATGATTTAATATCTTTTTTCCATGCCGTACTTGAGCACAGCATGCATTTGTCCATCTAATAAGCTCCTCCACTCGTCCTTAAGAAAAGGTTTTGAGCATTTTTCATGCAAAATGTCCTGAGATGGGCATTTATATATTTTTTTGTTACTCATAAAGCTCTTTAATGGACAAATTGAGGCGGTGTAAAATACCTACCTTAGTTAAAAAATAAAAATAAAAATGTAAATTTTGTTGTGAATAATGTGTGGATGGTCCACATGAATGGTTTGTTACAATTTATGCACAATATTTTTACTATTCATTTGTGGAAAATTTGTAAAGTGAATAGTGTCCTCTTTGCTTATAAAATGAATGAGAGGTGAAAAAGGAGGAGAGATACGAATGAGGATAGAAGCAACATGGTTGAGAAGAGAGGAAGAATAGAGAGAATATGGAGAGTTATCTTTGTACTCTTATTATTCCAAATTATAATGAAAGCACCACTGTTGCCCCGATGACGTACTCCAGTTGCACTGACTATAGAGGAACCTCGTAGATTTGTGTCTTGTTTTATTTATTCCACTGCATACACCGTCAATTTTATAACACGTTATCAGCAAAAGAAGCTCTCATGTCAGTGGAAAGCATAACGCTATAAATTCGGTGAAGCATTACTTACCTTTCACCTCTGCTAGCCAAAATCTCACAGAATAAAAGGTATGTCAATTTTCTGTCTCTCCCACCGCGCCTGAAGTGCCCCACCGAATTCTGGTGAGAATTGAAATTTACAACGACCTGAAGTCATCATGAGATGAGATAACTCGTACTTGACAACTGGTTTCCAGAGATCCAGAAGAATCTCATCAGACTTGGAAACCCAGATCGCGTCGTTTTCGACGGATCTCGAGAACTCCCATGAATACTCGGTTGTATGAGATGGTGATGGCAAGACTGACTCCACTTAAGCCTCTCTCTCTTGTGCCTCCGTCAACCCCAGTGTCATCTATGTCTCTATAGGGAGGTTCTTGCTTTGCGATGCCATGTTCTCTAGGCCATGCAAGAACAACGCCAGTCTTTGGTAGCCTTTTTGGATTGAATTGGTTTTATGTGACCTCCACAACAACCTAGCTGGTCATGGGTTTCAATACTGGTAGAGACAGACAAAGAAAGAAAAAGGGGGAAGTTTATGGAATATGCATGACACCATCTGAAAAAGGCAATAATGCACGGCACCATTTGAAAAAGCAAAAAAAAAAAAAAAAAAAAAAAAAAAAAAAAAGAAAAGAAAAGAAAGGAAAAGGCAGAGTGATGCATCTGCACCATTTGAATGAAAAATAATAACGGGGCCAAAGTTTTTGGAATGATGCAGCATGTGAATAAATAAGAATAATAAAAAATAAGAAAAAGTAAAGGCTTTTGGATGGTGTTGCACCATCTGAAAATGAAAGAAGAATATATATATATATATATATATATATATATATATTTATGTGAATGATGTTAGCTTAAAATACTTTCACAAGTTCTATTTACTTTAAAGCAATTTATTTATCATGAACGATTTTACCGTATACTGCTTTAAGTTTTGATTTATGTGAATGATGCTGAATTAAAGCCCTTGTCACAAGCCTTATTTACTTAAATGCAATTTATTCACTATGGCTGGAATTACCACCTATATATTTAATTTATTTATTGTACTTATCTTTTGTTACGATGAGTATATATAAGACCTGAAATTCCTTGATCAGATTAGAATCTGTAGTTTCTTGATCCTCATCATATAAAAATGATTGGACCTGAAGTTTCATCATGCAAAAAGATCGGGCATGAAGTCCCTTGATCCTCAAGATCGGATATGAAGTTCCTTGATGAGTGGTTAAGTTTGAAGTGTCGCTGTGCCTTAACTTAATTGTAATAAAGGCCAAAAGAGTCTTAGTCCACATACTATCAAATAAGGACCAGAAGTTCCTTATGTCCATACTCAAAATGGTTTAGCAGAATCCTTTATTAAGCGGATGAAATTGATTACTCGCGCTTTGCTCATGAAAACAAAATTGCCAGTTTTTGCATGGGTACATACTATTTTGCATGATGCATTATTAATTCGGTTGAGACATGTTACCAACCATCAATACTTCTCAGTACAACTTGTGTTTGGGAACCAGCCAAACATTATATATATACGAGTTTTTTGTTATGTTATCCATGTGCCTATTGCACTGCCACAACATACTGAAATGAGGCATCATCGCGGATTAGGCATTGATGTTGAACACCATATGTCATTCAATATTTGGAACCCTTGACTGGGGATATATTTACCGCGTGGTTTGAGGACTGTCATTTTGATAAGAAAATTTTCCCGCCGTTAGGGGGAGAAAATATCGTTCCAAAAGAACGATGAGAAAATATCATTCTAGAAGAATGATGAGAAAAGGCCGTTCCAGAAGAACAAAGAGAATTTGTCTTATTTTGATTTATGAAGCAATCAACATGAAAATGAAGTAAGAATAATTGAATGGTGCAATAATGTGTCAATCAAATGCCAGATGCATTTAATGATGCAAGAAAGTGATGAAATCATATATACCTACTGGAAATGTGCCTATAAGAATTAATGTCCTCTTTGGATAAAATAATGAGGTAGCAAATGATTTATCTGTTGCACGCCTGAAGCGTGACAAACCTTTAGACTCAAAAGGTTTAGTCATTTGAAAGAAGAAGAATATGGCACTATTGAACTATTACATTTCCGAAGCATAACTGTTGCATGCCAGAAGCATGATAGTCGCCGTATGGATATACATCCCAAAAAGGACAATCTGCGGATATGAGAATGTTGATGTCTCATGCATGAAGGATGATAGACATATAGGTTCCGAATGACTCAACTCTAGGAAGTGGAGATTAAAATCCAGGCTCTGTAACGCTCCAGAAGAGGTTATGATCCACATTCTCTAAACTATGACTATCCTGGAAAAAATAATGTAATGCCCTTAAAGAGGCAATGGATATCAAAAGAAATGAAAAGCTTTTTATGCATGAGCATGCACATGAGAATATGGGATCACAGATTGATGATAACCAATGGTAATTTTGATTTTTATAAGTAGCAACTAAATTCATCAATGAGATGTGTTGATATTGAGTCTGGTTCTTATCAACAGAAAAAAAAAATGGACAAAAGCGATTCCATTACAATTTTGTAAGAACGTGGAAAAATGGACCTATATACTTGAATATAATACAAATAGTCAAAAGATGTTGAACCAAGGAGGTTACATTGGGCATTTGTAATACAGTGAAATACACTCACATGATATGACACAAGGTATTAAAACCTAAAATTATACTCTTGTAAACGAGTTCATATAAATGGAGAATTATATACGAAAGGTTGTGAGTCGCCCACATCATATCTCCATAAGTAAATCCTTCAAGTATACATGGGAGCAAATTGCTCTATATAAATTCCAAAGGAAAATGTGTCATGAATTGTAGAAAATCCTTGAAGGATTCAAATTGCTTGAAGTAAGCCCCGGAAGGGTAAAAGCATAAAATATATACTCAATACCAATGTATGGTATAAATTGCCTTAGTGTACTATCATTATGATATTGTTGCAACATACTAAAATCTCTTGCAAGAGTCAATGATATTATATTAGAACTCCTGAAGAGTTGATGATATTAAATTGAAACTCCCGAAGAGTTTAGAAAGAGTATAAAGTGTTAAGAGAAATATTGTCTCGAACTGTAGATCGAACAATATGTCAACACGAATCTTATCCATGATGTTTATGATATTAAAGAACCATATGGATTGAAGATTATGAGTTAAATACTCAAATGATGTCGAAACTAAGAATGATCATTTATCTTCGTGAGGGTAAAGATAAATTGATATTTGGTCCAGAAGTACCACATCTTAGTGAAGTATATGCTTTATTGTATTTAGCACAATAAATAAAGCTTATCTATTAATATTTCCGAGAAATTACAGATATGTGCATACACATGTGTTAAAACAAACAAACATGATGAAGCCTTCACAAAGGTTGCTCATGTGAAGCCTCAGTGCTCGGCAGTACCCTAGAACGGGGAGGCACTGGAGATTAATCATATGGCACCTTAGTACTTGGCAAAACATCAGAAGGGGAAGGCATGTGTTGCTTTTGGAATCTAGCAACGAACCTCTAGTGATCACTTTGAATCCGACTTGCGGATTCCTGCAGTTGGTCAAGTTTTTTTTCATGCTCGTCGAGTAATTATTTGCAAGCACGTGTAACACTCTATTCTCATGCTTGAGCCCTCTGATCTCTTGTTTAAGACTTGCCACCTCAGCCATCAATGATTCAACTTGGCGAGTTTGAGCAGGTATGTGTTGGCCCATATTGGATACAAAGCTCGCACATTGAGCATTGAGAGCCAAGGAGTCTTGAACGACCGACTCATGAGACTGTTTTGAAAGGATTTTGTTATCTTTTGGAGTGAGAAGATTCATAGCTACCACAGTAGCGGTTATGTTATTCTTCATCACAGAGTCCTCAACAGTAAGAGGACCCTTAGAAGATAACAAGGACGGACGTCATATACTATCCTGACGTTGCTCGTCTATATCACTCCCAAGGCTCAAGTCTAAGCAAATGTTAGATGGGCAAGCCATTTTCAGAAATGATGAAGGAAAAATGAGGTCAAATAAAATCTCAGAAGTGCAAGAAGGGGAAAATTTCTATAGGCAGCAACTTTCTGAGCATACTTTTGAACACAATTGATGGCTCTATAAAAATAGAGGCAACAAAGCCACTTGTTCAAAGATCAAAGAGGCACTGCTCTCGAAATTTCAAAAGCCAGATTTTCCTAATAAAGTTTGTTAGCATTTTTCAGATGCAATCTTAGCTTTTTCAGATATCGCATGCAACTTTGTTGAAGATCTTTGGCAAAGTTGAAAATGCGTAAATCTTACTGTTCTAATTACACCACAGTTGCTGACAAGAGTAAAGACACATCACCACTACTTGCTATTGAAAATCTCAATATATGTCGACCTCTGTTCTCCATAACAAGGCAAACCTGAAAGAATACCTAACTTTTCCTTATCTCTGAGAATGCATCTTCAACAAAACATCTCAAAATACTCAGTTTTCTTCCTCTTCGAGAATACCTCTTCAAACAAATCACACCACAGCAAGAGTATTTCATATCATAAGGGTCGAAAGTAAGAGTATCTCATATCATGCTTTCTCCCTGTTCTTTCCTTTGTCTTTGTTCTTACTTGCAAAGACAAGGATAAAGAAAGCAATATGTCGGAACCTCCAATCAAACTTCCGGTAAGGAACCGACTGCCCTGAATCTTTGCCTGGTTGCTTACCTTGCATTGCTCTTGAGTACTCATCTTCAACTGTTGATATGATGTTAGCTGTTTACACTGAAACTGCCACACATGGATGAGTCACCAAGAAGTGATGAACCATTCAAATGCAAGGGTTGCATTCCACTCCTGCATCAGTGGACAAATACTACAAGAGAAGATGCCATACATGCATGGGGGAAAACAAGGGAAAATACCATTTCTGCAAGGGGAACAGATAAGGCAAGCAAAAATGATACATTGAACCATGTGGAGATAAGCGCAACAAACACGTGCTGATTCATCCCCGACAAAGCCGAAGATCACTTGCCATGTGAAGCTCCTCATGGTCCAATTTCATTCAAGATCAAGCCTTGAAAGTCCTTGAAGAAATCACAAGTCTGATTCAAGATCAAATGTCCACCACCCTTGAATCAAATTTAGCTTCAGATAAATGAAGTAAATTCAGACTTTTGGAGGAAATAAGAAGACCATCCAGTCTAGTTCAAGAACAAGCATGTGGAAAGTTAACAACAAGTAAAGCACCTCTTTCGGCAACTCTTTTTGCTAAGAGACTGGAGCAGAATGATTAATGATTAGCTTAAATGATTTGAAATCAGGGGGAGATACTCATCAGGGGGAGCATCCAAAACAGATTAAGATTTTAACGAGTCAATCGAAGACTTGTGGCCATCCAAGGGGGAGTGTTGTGAATAATATGTGAATGACCCACATGAATGATTTGTTACAATTTATGCACAGTATTTTCACTATTCATTTGTGGAAAATTTGTAAAGTGAATAGTGTTCTCTTTGCTTATAAAATGAATGAGAGGTGAAGGAGGAGAGATACGAATGAGGATAAAAGCAACATGGCTAAGAAGAGAGGAAGAATAGAGAGATAATATGGAGAGTTATTTTTGTACTCCTATTATTCCAAATTATAATGAAAGTACCACTGCTGCCCCGATGACGTACTCTAGTCGTACTAACTGTAGAGGAACCTCGTAAATTTTGTGTCTTATTTCATTTATTTCACTGCACGCACCTTCAATTTTACAAAAAATTTGCATTTTTTTTTCTTTTCAGAGTTTCTAGTCGCACGAAACATTTATCTCTTAACACACTACAAATTAATGAAATTTTTATTTTTCAAATGTGCCCTTGTCTGAAAAGACAATAAAGAACGACTATATTTCAAAAAACAAAACAAAAACTTGCAAACATAAAACTCTTCTCACCCAACACTCACACCAAAACCCTCACTCGTTGAACACAATAGTGACGACTCACTCACTGACTCCCCTCATTCCAAACCCTAAAAAAGTCAACTCCATAATATATTCCACGTTGCATTGATACATATTTTTGAAGAATGAAAATCGAAAAAATCTTTTGGGGACATCTGGAGGAGATATGACACCGTTCCTTTCAAGATTTAATTGTACCAAAAACTTCACAAATTAATTACTCAGGTCGCACAAGGGCAGGTTAATTACTCTCTAAATGATCATATTTTTATGTGTCGAAATAACATGGTTCGTTTACATAGGAAAAACCAATTAAGGGCGACGTTGTCACCTAGTTGATAAGTTGCATCAGTCATGGTCTTAGTAGCTAACCAGAGTGCTGATGACTTGAGTAAAATATAGTCTTCATTTTTTAGACCGAACTGAAGTAGTGAAGTTGGTCTAAGCCTGCCATGAATTATCTCTTCTGGAACTGCCGTGGTCTGGGGTCGGACACGGTAGTTCGAGCTCTTCATGGGCTTATACGAAACAACAGACCCTCTATGATTTTCTTATCTGAGACTAAAATGAAGAGTCATATACTTGATGGCTTGGGGAGACGTATGCGGTTTTCGAATGGTTTTAATGTGGACTCAATCGGGAAGGCTAGGGGTTTGAGCTTGTGGTGGGAAGATTCTTTGGAGTTGCATGTAGTTTTTTCGTCAAGGTCTGTGATTGATACTATAGTAAGATTTGAAGGCGTCCAACAGTGGATGCGGGTTACTGGTGTCTATGGTACTGCTTACTCTGGTGAAAAAGCTAATTTTTGGGCTTGGATGCAATCTCATTTTTCTCCAATGTATGTTCCATGGCTATGTGGTGGTGATTTCAATGAATTCATTTGGGATTATGAGAAGTTCGGAGGAGTGGAGGTTAATTACAATCGGCCTCGGTTTCTTGCGGATTTTATGAATGCGACTGAGTTGTTTGATCTGGAGTTCAAGGGCCCTGCCTTTACGTGGAGGGGTTTTAGACGTAGGGAGTGGGTGGAAGAGCGCTTGGACATAGGTTTAATTAATGGGTTGTGGCAAAAGGTTTGGCCCAATTCGATGGCTTTGCATGGGCCAATCCAGGGATCTGATCATTGTCCTCTGCTTATAAAATCTGAGTTAGATGGGCCTAAAAGGAGGAAGTTGTTTCATTTTGAGGCTTTTTGGGCTAAGGAGGAGGAATGTAAATTGTTGGTTAATGTGTGCTGGGCTCGGCGGGGTGAGGCAGGGGCTCCGGTTCAATGGGTCACTAAAATTAACGATTGTAGGTCTCGCCTTATTCGATGGAGTCGCAATAAATTCAAAAAGCACGGAAAGCAAATTGAGGACCTCACTCAGCAACTCGGGGTGCTTTAGGAGAATTGGGGTCCAGATTTTACTGCAATTCAGGAGAAGTTTAGACTGCTTGATGACCTTCGCGTTCAGGAGGAAAGTTTTTGGCATCAACGATCTCGTGTTCAGTGGTTACGTGAGGGTGATGCGAATACTAAGTTATTCCATCAATCAACATTACAACGTCGCAGGCGGAACAAGATCTTTACATTGAAGGATGGAGATGGGCAGTGGGTTGAGCATCCCCGCAGGGTTCGGGAGTTAGTTGAGGACCATTTTCTCTCCTTATTTCAGTCGGGGGACCGAGGAATAGGGGTACTATTTTGGATTGCCTGCATCAGGATGTTATTGAGGCTATGAATCTAGAGCTAATTGTTGGAAATGTGCCCTAAAACCAATCATATGATGATACTTTACGGACATTTCACATGTTCAACTAATATAGTTTAATATCAAGGGCAAAGATTATTGTTTTAAGCCGTCTCATATAAATGTTATATGCTTAAACGATAAGTCCAAGAAATATGTAATTAGGAGAATGTAATTTAAAGAAGTTAGATTCATGAGACCATTCTTTTTCGTATACATATCCTAAACATTCCTGATCATAGGATTGCCAATTGGGAATTGACAATCCGTTAGATCAGTACATGTTGTGTCTTCTCTCAGGGAGAGTGACTGGTCTCGAGTCATTGGTGTGATTGACACCAAGACAAGCATGTAGGTGCTCAATAGAGAATGAGTCCACTGAACACGATCAACGAGGAGTTCTCATACTCATGTCACATGAGAACTCATGGTTGGGATAATGCAAAGTAGTCCTTTGACCTGAGGCATCATAGTTGTCTTGTGGTTAGGTCCTTGATCTTTGACTATGTCAAAGTCATTCTGTCAGAGGGTGTCCACGACATAGTTGGGGTTAAGTCACTTAGCCATAGAGGTAAGTGAATGCGCAACAAGGGATCTCTAACCTTCAAACCGTTTGAGGGAGAATACTCTATGATATGATTAAGAATCTCTGGCCAGAGTATGAATGAGATTTAGGAAGTCGTTCCAAATCACATTCAAGGTAATCATATAAGTAAATGAATCACATTGGATAGTAGACATGAATAAACTATCAAACCAAACAATGTGGTCAAGAGTATTGTATTAGAGAAAGATCGTATTGCATTGTAATCCTAAACTGAATAGGTTCTCCACCTCTTATGATTAGCTTGGGTAACCATGACATATTGCTAGGTGTTACTCATGGTTTGTGGAAGCCCTAAACGTGTATAAACACTAAAGGGAGAATTGAAAGTAAGTTTCAATTCACAATCGATTTGAAAGAGTTCTAATCGCCCACTGCCTCGCTAAAAGTAACTAATGGATCGTACACCGTGTAAGGTAGAGATTGAAGAAACAACGGAGATGAGTAAGGATAATTAAATGGTTTAATTATTTATGGCAAGGATTAATTAATATGTTAATTAATCAAACGAATAAAGTTCGTTAAAGACCTCGGGTTAGTTTTGGGCCTCAAGGCCCAATGGGCTTCGAATGTCAAGCCCATTGACTTAAGTTGTATGACAACTTAATGACTAAATATTCACATAGGCTCAAACAACCCAATAACACCCTATGGCCGACCATATTGATAAAGGAGAGGGTTTTGGACTTATTACAAGTTTGCCACTCCAATGAAGGTAGGTATAAATATGACTTTATAGCCTTTTCTTCATAAGGGTTTCTTCTAGAGAAAAGATGAGAACACAATGTCTCTCCCTTTCTCTCTAAGAGGACGGCCACCCTAGAGGATTTTAGCTAGCAATCTTACTTCCTCTAGGTCACTCATCTCTTCTTCAAGTCCTTCCTTGGTGTGGAAAAAATTAGAGGTTCTCAATTTTGGGAACTTGGAGAATCCTTTCAACCATCCTCATCCAAGAAATCCATGGATCTAAGAAGCAAGGAATGAAGGCCCTCTCCTTGGGTGATTAGCCTTTGCTTATGCAAAGAGGAATCAACAAAGGTATAAAATCTCTCAACTCACTTTGTTCTTGAGTTGAGTCTTGGTTCACCTTTCTACTAGGCTTTGAATTTCATTGGTAATGTTTTGTTTTTGAGTGCATACAAGCATGATTCCGCCTTTAATTGTTAATTGCATGCCATAGATGTTGCTCAAATGAACATGTTTTTCACAAAATTTCCTTCAAGTGGTATCAAGAGCCTAGGTCTAGTTGTTGGTGAATCCTTTTGGGTTTTGTAGTTCATAGTCTTTGATTTGAATGTTGTAATTGTTACAAGCTTTATTCTTGCTTCTTTGAATGTAAATTTTGTTAGAAAATTTGCCATCTCAAATGTTGTAGATGTGGTTCATATGAGCATGAATTTTGGAGCTAAAATTTGGTGCCATGTTTTAGGGGAAATTCGGCCAAATCCAAAGGGTGGTTTTTTGGGTTCTTGTTTGTCTTGTTAAAAGTGTTTTAAGGTGACTTTTGGAACCCCTAAGTACCCTAGGATGTTAACCCCCTTTTGAGTAGTGAAATTTTGAATTTTATTGAGTGAAAACATTCATGGAACTCTTATGAGTTTTCATGGGTGTTCTTCAATGTTCTTGATGTTCTTACCAAGAATAAAAAGTTTTGGTGTTTTGATTCAATATGTTTGTTGCTTTGAATAAAGTTTTGGTTTATTATTGATTGGTGATGGATGATTGATGCCTTTATTGTTTGACAAAACATTTTTCTTACAACCCATCCCAATCAACTTTTCCTCACCTACTTATCCACTTGCACAAAACACTTTCAAATTTTGAATTTTTCACCAAAACCTTTTCCCCCCTCCTTTTTCACTCTCACCAACCGGCCACCCTATTAAAATAGGGTACTTTTGAGGCTTTTATGCAATTACATAAAGTTTTGATACTTTTTTTGTATTTGTACTTTGACCCGAAAGTTTACGTTTTTACGTAAAGGCCCAAAAACACTAAAGGACAAATTGTTTTGCTCCTTTAATGAAGTTTTTGTATTTGATGAAATTTTTGGGTTCTAGTTGTAATTACATGAAGTAATGGACTTTTGTGTTCTTACAAAGTGACCTCAAAAGTTTGTGTTTTGCAACATAGCCCAAAAAGTTGAGGTTATTGCATTTGGCCCAAATTAGTTGAGAACAAAATAGTTTTGTATCTTTAAATGAGAATTGGATTTTCATTTCATTTAGCTCCATTTAAATCAATTCTATGGAAACAAAAAGCAAATGAAAATGTTGCATTCAAGTTTAATTAGTTAAAGCGTTAATTAATTAAAGAAAGGGTGATTATGAACCTAAGCCTACGATAATTGAGCTATGTGAAAGGCCGTCTCAAATTTGTTTGAACCATAGGAATGTGTAGATTAGATTTTGGTTGTAATTTGATATGATCAAATATTGTAAAAGAGCATAACCTCTTCTTTACTTTAAAGTAATTTGTTTTGATCAAATGTTGTAAAAGAGCATAAGCTCTTCTTTACTTTGAAGTACTCATTTCTTGTTTTATTTGATATGCATGAAATTGGACTAGTTGGGTCCAACGTCCAATAGGAAAAAGACGCCTTAATATGATTAAACGCGTAACTAAAATCAATCACCATCCCTAGACCGAGATTCAACACTAGGCTCGTGTTGGATCGAATCAAAGGTTCATAGTCATCCTAAGGCCCTAAGGCAACTATATAGTCCATCAATGAATGCAAACCTTATGTTAGTAGTACCATAAACTCTTGCTTTAAAAACCGTTTTACAAGCTTAGTGGGAGTATTATATACTACTAAATCAATCACATGGACCAATAGTTGTAATAGGACCAAATTGTTTTAATTAGATTAAAATGCATGCTTATATGTGATGAGACTTAAAACCCTCAACCAAACCATTATTAAGTTGATAAGCGTGAGAGTGCTTTGAACACTCTTTCGTGGCCTTCCACCGTGATAGGCTCCGATCATTTGTGACTCGTACACCGACTTCACCCTATCATGGGGGAGTACAAAGTGCGTGCTTACACTCAGGAGGAGTTCTATATGCATACATGATGTTGTGAAGGTAGGCAACGAGAATGACCAACATCATATCATTGTGAGGTTGTTCTTGAACCCCTACTCAAACTTGCATGGTGGGAATGACTTAACTAAGTGCAATGGAGCCAACATCATATCATTGTGAGGCTTCATTCTCTAGAGGCCAAATAAGATGGGTACTTGCAAGAGATGCAAATGAGTAAGCGTACTCTCTCATTATTATTGATGCTAGCCAACATCATATCATTGTGAGGTGGGTTTGTTAATGATGAGTCTCTTATACCCTACTAAGAGTTTCCTCCAAAACTCTTGAATTCCGATGAGGGATATGGAATTTGCCAAAAATAGTGGGTGGTGCTATTTGATTTAAAGACCCGGATCAAATGGCTTAAAATCAATTTATATTCGTTATGTATTTGTTTACCAATATATTTGCAAACGCTATCCAAAAACTTGACAAAGAAAAGCCGAAAGCTTTAGTTTCCGGACTTGGTACTACAATCCCATAGATTGTCTATAATGGCTTGTATATGTACCTAAGTAATCTCATCCTCACAATCTTCCTATTGATAATGTATCATTGGAAGAACATGTTAGATAAGTCTATCATAAAGAGGACAACACTTTTAATGTCATAAATCTTCAATTACAAATTGTTGTATGAAGAAATAAGAGTTGCTTTGAACAACCCTTAGCTAACGTAAACATTAGTGCTCGTTTCTTTGTTACATGAACAAGGAATTTAAGAAGTAAGCACAAGGACATGGACACTTTGTGTGCCATGATTCTTCACTTACAAATTGTTGTATGAAGAAATGAGAGTTGCCTTGAACAACTCTTGAAAGTTTGTAATTATGTTTAGAACATAATGGTTGGTTGACAAAAATAGTCCATCAACATGGACTTATGATGATTTTGAATCATTGAGTGTTGAAGTGTTAAACCACTTCTAGAGACGGAAACTAGGCAAGGACTTCACCTTTGTGTCCCTATCCAAATGGTTCACCAAGTTTATTGCAAACTATATAGTGAACAATAACCACACGCTCTTCAAATCATTTGATGTGTATAACATAATTGAAATAAGTTTCAAAAGAGATAGTGGGAGTTTAAGGACCATGACTATTGTAGTCAAAGGAGAAGTCAAATGAAGAAGGGGAAATAACTCCAAGGGAACAAACTTTCTTTATGAAAGGATGGACATTGGAAGGGGTATTTGCAAGAAATGTCTTGCAAGTGTCAAGAACACACCTTTCGAAGGTGTTGTAAATTGTTGTTGAAAAGTTCAAAACAGTTGGTTCTTCTACTTGAATGCTTGATTCCGTATTAGTAACTATGTTTTACAATCGTTGTAAAAGTGTGGCTAATAAGAAGTAGAAGATTAATGAGAGAAGAGAAAGTACTTCACATTCGGAACGTGAATCAAATGTAGATCTCTGCGAAAGCAGATCGTACTTACTTCCTCATATGAACTACCAAAGAAATTGGAAAAACCAAAGATTGTCTTTACATTCCAATTTTAAGGAACTTAATTCCGTCACTATGAGAGATGGATGAATGTTTTGTTTGACAAAACATTGTTCTTTATTAATGAATGATTAGATTATTGTAATCTAATTGATTATCTCTATAGTAGAGATGATATGGTAGTGTTAACTGTTTAGAATATAACGATGCTTAAAACCCAAAAGGTTGCAAGGTAGTGACTAATCCCAACTGAGTTGTGATACCTCTAAAACATAAATTACGAGTTGGTCATAGATGGATGCTTTGGATCTTTAGACTCGGATCCAATGCCTTCTTGTTAAAATTGTATAGAGGCAAAATGTTTGAATCTTTATTCTTTTGGAAAGGAAGAAAGAATCACAAAGTTGTTGAGATTAATTCACTTAGATGTTGGTGGCACTTGTCCACAACATAATACTACTCATGTTGTATGACATTCACCGAAGATTGCTCTTGGTTGGACTATCATTTATTTTGAATAAACACAAGTCCGAATACTTTGCAAAAGGTTTCAAAGAATTCAAGAAATGTAAGTTGATGAGTAAGATGTCTAAAGTATTTACCTCCTTAGATTTGATCCAAGGAAAGGTAACACTTTAGAACAGTTTCCTTGAAAGATATCAAGGAAAGAAGCATCATATGATAATGGATTTCTCCATTAAGAGAAGAACGAACTTGAATAAGATTTAGTTCGTTGGATGTTATCAATTACCCATATATATAGGATATATACTTCTAAGACAATATGATTGTCAATTAGAAGATCTTACAAAATTTTCATGACTCCATAGGATGTAGTTGGAAAGAAAGACAAATCTTAATCATGTTAAGATTTGGGATTGTGTGCTAATAAGCAATATTTGTTTAAAGAATTATCTTGTGGGTATCCTTAAATTAACATTTGGATATCACTTCTGTAAACCAACTAACAAATGTTGTTGGGTAGTTCATTGTAATCCTACACTAGGATTTGCCTAAGATAGAGCAAATGAACAAGGGATAGAACTCAAAGAATGGGTTCTTTGAGAGACAAGAGAGTGATCAACAAATACAACAACTTAGTTCCTATACCACAAGCTCCAAGGTAGTCAAGAAGGATTTATAAACTGTCTCAGTTGAATGGTTTGAACTTTATGATTATGTCATAGAGTTACACCTCTTAATTTGAAAGAAATAAGAATGAAAATCCTTATGACTACATTGAGTGTATATACGACATATACTCAAGGAAATGGTAAAGTACCATTTGACTCGAAATAATGAAACCTTTATAGCTAATTGGTAGCTTAAAGTGACTACAATCAAAGAGATTGGTTGACTCTGAAGAAACCATCTTTAACGTAGTCTTGGTTTCAATTAATTCGAACATTGCTAGCTGCAACTAAATGGTGATTCAATGTTTGGACATAATATGGGTTTCCGAAACCATTATTAAGATAGTCTTGATAATATATGTCTAAAACTATGAATCACAAGACATGTAAGTTGTAGAGATCCATCCATCATGAATCTTAGCAAGCTAGTGGGAGCTATAAGCATCTTATGAGAGAAAAGATCAAATCGTTTGATTTCTCATAAAGATGTAAATGAATCTTTTGTTTACTAGGTTTACAAAAGATTAGTGGGAGTTAATCATGTTCCTAAATTTGAATATATATATATACACATATATGATATATTAATTTTGGAAATGAAAAGAATACTTCTTCGTTAAAGTTATGACTTTAAACATTCTATAAAGATAGAATGGATATGGGAGACATAATCTATATACATGGGATGGAAATCTACAATGATAGATTTCAAGATATAATTGGATTATATCAATCCCTAATAATAGACAAAAGATGCTAGGAAGTTTCTCATATGATGATAAACTTCAATCAGAAGAACAACTCTAGTGAGACTAAGAGGTAGCTCTTCTTAAAGGAAACGTACCCTTTGACTCCCAAAGAAATAATGCGTAAATAGAATCCTTCATGCATACGCAGAAAGGTGATTTACGTATTTCATATTGTATGAAAAACGTTGATATGAGTTGTACCAAGATCGGTACAAGACGATATCAATGCAAGCCCAGGATCAGAACCATGGCAACTGTCAAGTGAATCCTTAAGTATTTGAGAAATAATAAAGGATGGATTCCTCAAGAATGAGGAAGAATTAGAGTAACGTAATGGAAGTGTAAATGTATTAGATTATGAATCTAATTCATCATTGGATGTTTCTTCATTATGAATGAAGAGATAATTAGATATCTTTTTATTATGACTAAAGAGATATTTGGATGGAAACATTAAAAGTAATGACTTTAGTGTGTTTCATTATGCATGCAAAATATATTGCCATAAAGAAGCTTACAACAATGTTGTTTGGATGAGAAAGTTCATTTATGAACTCTCTATTCGGTTTCAACCAGAAAGTGTGTCTAGTGTACTGACACTACGACACTAATGGGGCAATAGCTCAAGCCAGGGAATCAAGGTCTCATCATGATCCGAACTCAAATGAGAGACTAAACCACATGATTAAGAATCATGTATAATGGTGACGTCGTTATTCTCAAGGTTGCTTCTATGGATAACATATAGATATCCATTGCCTAGGCGTACTACTCAGCCATTTTTGAAATGACTACATAAGAGGTATCATCATTGATGACCAAGCTGATTGGCTCTAGTGCAAATGGGAGATTGTTGAAAATGTGCTTAAAATCAATCATATGATGATACTTTACGGACATTTCACATGTTAAACTAATCTAGTTTAATATCAAGGGCAAAGATTATTGTTTTAAGCTATCTCATATAAATGTTATATGCTTAAACATTAAGTCCAAGGAATATGTAATTAGGAGAATATAATTTAAAGAAGTTAGATTCATGAGACCATTCTCTTTCGTATACATATCCTAAACGTTCCTGGTCATAGGATTGCCAATTGGGCATTGACAGTCCGTTAAGATCAGTACGTGTTGTGTCTTCTCTCAAGGAGAGTGACTGGTCTCGAGTCATTGGTGTGATTGACACCAAGACAAGCATGTAGGTGCTCAATAGAGAATGAGTCCATTGAACACGATCAACGAGGAGTTCTCATACTCATGTCACATGAGAACTCATGGTTGGGATAATGCAAAGTAGTCATTTGACCTGAGGCATTATAGTTGTCTTGTGGTTAGGTCCTTGATCTTTGACTATGTCAAAGTCACTCTGTCAGAGGGTGTCCACGGCATAGTTGGGGTTAAGTCATTTAGCCATGGAGGCAAGTGAATGCGCAACAAGGGATCTCTAACCTTCAAACCATTTGAGGGAGAATACTCTATGATATGATTAAGAATCTCTGGCCAGAGTATGAATGAGATTTAGGAAGTCGTTCCAAATCACATTCAAGGTAATCATATAAGTAAATGAATCACATTGGATAGTAGACATGAATAAACTATCAAACCAAACAATGTGGTCAAGAGTATTATATTAGAGAAAGATCGTTTTGCATTGTAATCCTAAACTGAATAGGTTTTCCACCTCTTCTGATTAGCTTGGGTAACGATGACATACTGCTAGGTGTCACTCATGGTTTGTGGAAGCCCTAAACGTGTATAAACACTAAAGGGAGAATTGAAAGTAAGTTTCAATTCACAATCGATTTGAAAGAGTTCTAATCGCCCACTGCCTCGCTAAAAGGAACTAATGGATCGTACACCGTGTAAGGTAGAGATTGAAGAAACAACAGAGATGAGTAAGGATAATGAAATGGTTTAATTATTTATGGCAAGGATTAATTAATATGTTAATTAATCAAACGAATAAAGTTCGTTAAAGACCTCGGGTTAGTTTTGGGCCTCAAGGCCCAATGGGCTTCAAACGTCAAGCCCATTGACTTAAGTTGTATGACAACTTAATGACTAAATATTCACAAAGGCTTAAACAGCCCAATAACACCTTATGGCCGGCCATATTGATAAAGGAGTGGGTTTTGGACTTATTACAAGTTTGCCACTCCAATGAAGGTAGGTATAAATATGACTTTATAGCCTTTTTTTCATAAGGGTTTCTTTTAAAGAAATGATGAGAACACAATGTCTCTCCTTTTCTCTCTAAGAGGCCGGCAACCTAGAGGATTTTAGCTTGCAATTTTACTTCCTCTAGGTCACTCATCTCTTCTTCAAGTCCTTCCTTGGTGTGGAAAAATTAGAGTTTCTCAATTTTGGGAACTTGGAGAATCCTTTCAACCATCCTCATCCAAGAAATCCATGGATCTAAGAAGCAAGGAATGAAGGTCCTCTCCTTGGGTGAATAGCCTTTGCTTATGCAAAAAGGAATCAACAAAGGTATAAAATCTCTCAACTCACTTTGTTCTTGAGTTGAGTCTTGGTTCACCTTTCTACTAGGCTTTGAATTTCATTGGTAATGTTTTGTTTTTGAGTGCATACAAGCATGATTCCGCCTTTAATTGTTAATTGCATGCCATAGATGTTGCTCAAATGAACATGTTTTTCACAAAATTTCCTTCACTAATTGTGCCGGTGTCCGAGCAGGAAATTATGGAGGCAGCGTTGCATATGGGAAGCCTCAAAGCTCCTGATCCGGATGGCTTCCAAGGGATTTTTTACCAGTCTTTTTAGGAGCAGCTGCATGATGATGTTAACAGTTTGATAAAATCATTAATGCATGGTACGGCCAGCCTGCGTACTCTGAATGCTACTCACGTGGTTCTAATTCCTAAGGTCTCACATCCGGAAACGGTTTCGCAATTTCGTCCCATCAGTTTTTGCAATTATTCTTATAAGTTTTTGTCTAAAGTTCTTGCAAATAGGTTAAAGGGTGTTCTATCGCATATTATCTCTCCCTCCCAGCATGCCTTTGTGGCTGGTCGGATGATTCACGATAATGTTGGCATAGCTCATGAGCTTTTACATTTCTTGAAAGGGCGAAAGGCTAAAAACAAGTTTGAGATGGGTATTAAGCTGGATATGCAGAAAGCCTATGATCAAGTGGAATGGGACTTTCTTGATGCTATTATGGCTAAGATGGGGTTATGCAGCGACTGGAGACAACTACTTATGAGTTGTGTGTCTTCGATGCAGTTTGCTGTCCTCCTTAATGGACAACCCGGTAAGCAGTTTACTCTTTCTAGGTGAAGGAAAAATTTTGTCCTAACTAAGAACAAGTAAGAACATTTGAATACATATGCAAACTATTAACACATTAAAGTAGGCATGCATTCAAAAACAATTCATAAAACCCATGACTTTCAAAGCCTAGTATATGGTGAACCAATAAACTCTTTAACAACATTAAAGAGAAGGAAAGATTTAGAGTTTCTTTACCCTTGATGCTCATCCTTGATTACACAAGGGATTCACCCAAGTGGAGGGCCTTCAAGTCACCTCCTTGCTTCTTGGATCTTCCTTGTGATTTTCCTCCTTTTATTGCTCCTTTGCTTCTTTGAGGATTTGAGGATTTATTCTCCAAAACATCAAAAGCTTGATATCTCTAAGTCTCTTCACCAAGGATGTGATGTGAAGATGAAATGGATGACTTAGGGAAGAAGAGATTGCTAGCTATTTCTTCCCTAGGTGGCCGGTCTCTTTAGAGAGAATGAGAGAAAATGTTTCACCTCATTTCACCAAGAAAAACCCTAAAAGAAAATAAAGCTATAAAGTTGAATTTTATACTTCATCACTTGTGAGTGGCAAACTTGTAATTAATCCAAGTTTGATAATACTCACCCTAATGGCCGGCCATATCAAATTGATTGGGCTAATTGCCCATTTTGTTTTAGTTGTCATACAACTTAAACATAATGGGCCTTGTGGACCAAAACGCTTTTGGGCCCTGAAACCCAAAACCAACATATAAGCCCAATACGAACATTTCGTATAATTAATTAACCTTGACCATTCTTCAATTAAACCATTTAATTGCTTATCCATTTCATATAATTTCTTCACCAACATCCTTACTCGGTGTACGATCCATTAGGTTCCATTTAACGAGGTAGTGGGCGATTGTTACTCTTAACGATCGATTGTGAATTGAAACCACATTTCAATTCTCCCTTAAAATTAGTGTTTGCTAATCTTTAGGGCTTCCACAAACCATGAGTGACACCTAGCAGCATATCATGGTTACCCAAGCTAAGTAGAAGTGGTTGGAGAACCTATCCAGTTACAACTATAATGCAATACGGTCATTCTCTAATACAATACTTTTAATCACATTGTTTAAGTGATAGTTTGTTTCATGTCTACTATCCAATGTGATACTTATCTATATGATTCAATTGAATATGATCTGGAACAAACTTCCTTAGTCATATTCATATGCTTTGGCCAAAGACTCTCGAATCATATCTTAGAGTATTCTCATTCCACCATGGAAGGTTAGAGATTCCTTGTTGTGCATTCATATGCCTACATGACTAGGTAGCTTGACCACAACAATGCCGTGGACACTCCAATGGAATTCCTTTGACATGATCAAAGATCAAGGACCTAACCATTAGACATCTATGATGCCTCAGGTCAAAGGACTACTTTGCATATTGCAACTCTCGAGTTCTTACATGACATGTTGTTCGAACTCTCTTTTGATCGTTGTTCAGTGTACTCGATCACTCTTTTGAGCACCTATGTGTTTGCCTTAGTGTCCAACACTAAATGACTTGAGACTAGTCATACTCGCGCTTGAGTCGACATAACACATACTAACCTTAGCGGATTGTCAATGCCCAATTGGCAATCCTATGGCTAGAAACGTTTTAGGAATGAACATAAGAGAAAGGTCTCGATAATCTAACTTACTTAAGTCACTTATCTCTTAGATCAAATACATTCCTTGGATTCCCTTATTGCTTAAACACATGATACAATAAATAGTGATTAACAATAAGCTTTGCCCTTCATTAAACATATAAAAGTTTAATACAATAAGTATTCCAAAAGCTATTACATCAAATGAGAGGTTTTGTGGGCATACTTCCAACACTAGGGGTCTCAGGCAGGGTGATCCTCTTTCCCCATATCTGTTTCTGATGGTTGGGGAGGTCCTTTCTTGTCTGATACAAGAGGCGGTGGATTCGAAGATGTTGGACGGAGTGAAGATGGAAGCATCGGGGCCTGTCATTTCTCATATGTTTTTTGCGGATGATACTCTTCTTTTTCTAAAGGCAGATGCTAAAAATTGTCGGAACCTAGTGGACATTCTTGGGAGGTACTGTGAGGTATCTGGTCAGCAAGTTAATTTGCAAAAATCGAGTGTTTACTTTGGGGCTAACATTCCTCTGTACGTATCTAATGAGTTGGTTAATGTTCTTGGTATCCCTGCGGTTGCTAATCCTGGCGCTTATTTAGGCGTTCCAGCTATTTGGGGGCGGTCCAAAAAACGAGGTCTTGCCTATATTGAGGGCAAAATTTTGGGAAAGTTGCAAGGTTGGAAGCAATGTATTTTATCTCGAGCTGGGAAAGAAGTCTTGATTAAGGTAGTTGTACAAGCTCTTCTTGCCTACCCGATGCACATATTTAAATTTCCAGCAATAGTTTGTCAAGAGTTGGATGCTTTGGTGGCTGGCTTCTGGTGGGGTAGTTTTGGGGAAAGGCGGAAGACACATTGGGTTTCTAAGGCTGTTCTTGGTCTTTCGAAGATGATGGGAGGTTTGGGTTTTCAGAATTTCAGTGAATTTAATGACGCATTGTTGGCTAAGCAGTGTTGGCGGTTGATCACTGATCTGAATTCCCTTTGGGCTTGAGTTCTTAAGGTTCATTATTTCCCGCACTGTTCCTTTTGGGATGCCAAAAAAGGTGGGAGGGCTTCTTGGGCTTGGAGTAGTATTTTGGTTGGCAGAGAGGTTCTCCGGAATGGTTCTCATTGGCAAATCATGAGTGGTGAGGATGTGCGTGTTTGGGTGGACCGCTGGCTCCCATCCTTACCTGAGGGGCATCCGATATCTCTTGGGGAGGTTGCAGTTACTCCCAGCTTGCAGGTTTATTCCCTTATTCGGCCTGAGTCACATGAGTGAAATATTAGTTTTTTACAAGAGTTTATTTTAGAGGCGGAGCAAAATGCTATCAGTCTTACCCCTCTTGGAGATCTTAGTCGGAAAGATCGGCTAGTTTGGGATGTGAGTAAGAATGGGCAATACTCGGTTCGATCGGGCTATCATTGGCTGTAATCTAGGTCTGTTGGGCTTAGGGATCAACGCCAGCTTGGTGCTCGCTTAGTTCCGAGGCATTTATGGCGCATGGTCTGGCAGTTGAGTGGGCTTCATAAGCTCCATCATTTCTTTTAGTTATCTTTGCATAATGCCTTACCCACTAGAGCGGTGCTCTTCTGTCGATGATCATCCCCTTCCCCAGTGTGTCCTATTTGTCTATGCCAGGATGAATCTGTGGAGCATTTATTCCTCCTATGTCCGTGGGTAGCAGCTATTTGGTTTGGTGGTGCTCTTAATTATCGAGTTGCTAGGGATGGTATTCCTTCGTAGGCGAGTTGGTTGCAGGCTGTGTTCACTCTTAACCTGGGGTCTTCGGCTAATGTGCAATGGGTTCAATTTTATGTTGCTTTTGCTTGTTGGAGTATTTGGAAAGCTCGATGCAACTTTGTTTTTAATCAGGTCCCCATTAATCCTATTTCCATTTTGCGGGGGGTAGCCTTTTCTGTTGGGTCTTACTGGGAGGCTGGGAGTATCACGAAGACTGGGAGATTGGTGGTTCCAGCTAGGCAGGTTTTGGTTCCTCGGTGGATCCCTCCAACATCTCCTTTCATTAAAATTAATGTTGATGCTAGCTGGTCTAAGGAGTCTAAAAGAGTTTTGTTGGGGTGGTCCTGCGTGGGGAAGAGGGGAGTTTTGTGGCGGCTGCGAGGTATGCTATTTTGTCCCCCAATGTTGCTGCAGCTGAAGCTTTTGTGTTATTACGTGGCTGTGAATTGGGTTCTTCTTTGGGTTGTAGCTCAGTCATTTTGGAATCGGATTCCCGTGAATCCATTTCTTGTCTCTCTGGTGCTTTGGATTCTGGCAGTTGGGATGCTTTTCCTATCTTGGCAAGGGTCAAGCATTTGAGTGAAGCTTTCCAATTCAGTCGCTGGTCTTGGGTTCCAAGATCAGCCAATTCTTCGGCGGATTTTCTTGCGTCGGTTGGCTGTCTGGAGATGAGTGATCGGGTTCGGGTTGACAGACCCCTATCTTCGTTGGTGCATGTTCTGAATAAGGATGGCCTTCTTTGTCTGCCTTGAGTTCTTGTGGCGGTGGTTGGGGTGACACTCAACCTGGTTGTAGTGTCTGCTAGTTTGTATCCCCTTCCATCGCTTTCTTTCTCTTTGTGCCTGTTTGGTGTTAGCCATTTGTTAGCTCTCCTGTTGTTTTCGGCTTTGGCCTTGGTTGTATTTCCTCTTCAAAAAAAAAAAAATTTGGTCTAAGCCTTCGATAAAAACTATGATACGTGGAAAACTTGTTTAATTTCTAACAAATAAAATAGTAGAAAACCATAGACAAACTACGTGAAATTGGGTAAAATGGTCCACTTGTGTGTGTGACCAAACCAGCATAGTTTATTTATTTATTTATTTGAAATTATTAGTCTATAGTCATAGTGTAGTTGTTGTTGACAAATCAACAAGATCTCACTTAGAACATCTCAATCAGAACAAATCCCTAATTATTTGTTTACTTAGCTTTTTTTTATGTATTTGCCTAGTTAGGAAGTTAACTCCAATTTCTATGGAGTCGATTGTGCATATCAATTGTATATATTTCTCCTTCACGTATCAATGAAATACACAATTATTCCATTCAAGCATTATCTTCTTGGCACCAGAGCCTAGGTTTTGAGAAAAAAACACAAAAAAAGGAGATGAGAACGTGCTCTATACGGAAAACCATAACTACCAGCCGCGCAGCCAGTTGTGCAGTGCCATCCGACTAGCTAACGACGTCGTCGTTGTTAACCCGAGAACTTGAACTACTAGCCACGCACCCAGTTGTGCAGTGCGCTGATCGACCAGCGAGCGACGCCGTCGTTGCTGATCCGAGTTCACCGAGCCACTCTCTGCATCTACCATCACGAACCGAGATTCAACCTTTTACCTGAAATTTGTCCCAGATTTCGACTTGCGAATCTGTTTTGCATGCCCAGATTCAATTGAACCCAGACTCTGTGACCCACGTGTTGTTGTTTGAAGAACAGCAAGAAAAAGCTTGTTGTTGCGAAATAGGAAAAAATGATTGTTGTGCTGTTGCGAAAAAGGGGAAAAAACTTGCTGTTTAAAGAAAAGAAAATAAGGATGGACGAGTGAAGAAGTAAATAAAAAAGAAAAAAGAAAAAAAATAATAGAAAAAAGGAAAGAAGGAAGAAAACAGAAAAAAAAAGAAAAAAAGAAATTTGTTGACTTTTTTGTCTTTGTTTGTCTTATATGACCTTTGTTTGGAAGTTTTGACCTTATCAATCACACATACACGTTGCACTAAATTCATCCAGAGCAACGGTAGTCCAGACTCGTGCACTGATTGCAAAAAAACAAGGTAGCTTCTGAATATACATATAACGATGGTAATGCTTTAAAGGTTTCTGCATCTGTTACGAATAATACATGGATAGTTGATTCTGGTGCTACTGAACATATGACCTGTGCTTCTAGATAGGTACAAACCCTAAAACCATCCATCAAAATTGTCGTTAGTGTTGCCAATGGTAATGTTGTCCCCTTTATTGGGGAAGGCACTGTCTCCCTTTCCGATACCCTTAATCTTGATTCCGTACTTGTTGTTCCTTCCCTTTACTATAACTTATTATCAGTTGCTCAAATCATTGTCACCCTACATTGCTTTGTGATTTTTTGGCCTTCTTTTGGTGTTTTTAAAGATATTCGGACTTGTAAGATGATTTGTTATGGTATTAGGAAAGGCAAGCACTACTACTTGGAGCTGACATTGAACAGTACCGGAATGTTGACTCAAGCTCTTATAGTGGAAGGATCTCAGGGGGAGAAGAATAAAGCTTCGGAGGTTTGGTTGTGGCATCGTCGACTTGGACATGCTTCTTTCGGTTATTTACGAAGGTTGTTTCCTAGCTTATTTGTTAAGCATGATGTTTCTAGCTTTAAATGTGGCATTTGTGAACTGGCTAAAAGTCATCGTACTTCATTTCTGCCCAGTCTGACTAAAAGTTCTGTTCCTTTTATGATAATTCATTCTGATATTTGGTGACCATCTAAAACTGCTACATTTGGTGGGGCTCATTGGTTCGTTACTTTTATTAATGATTGCACACGTATGACTTGGGTTTGTTTGATGAAGTCCAAAAATGAAGTTACTTCTTTGTTTCAGCTATTTCACAAAATGGTGCAAGTACAATATAAGTCACAAATACAGGTTCTCATGAGTGATAGTGGCGGCGAGTATGTGAACAATGAGCTTCATGTATTTCTTGATCATCATGGTATTATTCATCAATCTACATGTCCAAACACTCCTCAACAAAATGGGGTTGCAGAATGTAAGAACTGTCAGCTTCTGGAAGTTGTTCATGCTTCCTTGCTTGAGGCTCGTCTTTCGTTATCCTATTGGGGAGAAGCTCTCACTTCAGCTGCATATCTCATTAATCGTGTTCCCTCTCGATCGATTAATTTTCAGACATCGTTTCAGGTTCTCGCCTCTTGATAAGCTCATATTTATATATATTTTACATCAAATTCACTTGTCTTTTCTTAGTTAGTGCCTTATATTTTTGAGCTATTTACTTTGTTTTTGTGTTTTGTGTGATTTGTCAAGCAAAGAAAAGAAAAGTAGCACAAGTGGGATATTAAGTAACAAATTCGTCAAAACTGCCTGTGCAGATTAGCTGACTTTGGAAGCAAGTTGCGAATAGCTCAGAATGAATGAGAGAATGAGCCTTACATGCTTGGAAAGCTACGGATGTCTATTTTCTGGAGTATTTCACGGATTGTTAATATCATTTTTCTAGAAGCAGTTATGGGCATTTTAACACTGAAAGGTTTCCAATAAGTGACAGCCAGCAATGCATTCAAACACAAGGGATTACGTGGAAGTAGTTGGCAGCCAGCAGTGCCTTAACAGAAAAGAGGATTAAGTGGAAATAGTTGGCAGCCAACGATGCAACAGAAAACAAAGGAAAAAGTGGAACTTTTCCTTTAAAAAATGCCAACAGCAATCATGAACACAAATGGGTGGAGAATATGGAATTAGCTTGTCTTCCACTTGGTTTTTGTGGCTTTGAAAAAGAAAAAGAATAACAATAAGACAGCAACAAAAGGCATATGACAGGAGAGGAGAAGAAGAAAACACACAGCAAAAGAAAGAAAAAACATACAGAAGAGAGCAAGAGGCACGGTAGAGAGCAAGGAAGGAAAGAAGAGGAGGCTTCACTTGATTTATCTTCTCAAACCCATGTTTTTGGTTTAATTTGAGAATTATGTGTAATTAAATTTTTAGTAGTTAGGAGCTGTTTTGAAGCCCCGAATATGATTGCAAGTTTGTTATGACATTTCGTTGAATTGCTTTTATGAATGGATGAAAATTGGTTTACTACTTATGACAGTGATGAATTCTTTATATGTTTTCTATGGATGCATACTTAGTAAGTATATCTAGGATTCAAATGCTATGAATATGTGTATGCCTACCCTTGTTGAATGAGGACCTACATATGTTCTAGAGTAGTACTTGTTAATTGCGATTAACATGTGAACCAATTTATAGGATAAGTAAGATAACGCTAGTACTTACCATGCCTTGTGATGACTCAAACTCTTTTTGTTCTTAATGATTTCTACTTGTTAAATCTATGAACATGCCATTCTATATTGCATGCTAGGGACTACGTTAAGTTGAAAACGCCATTCTCTTAACATACTACATAAGAAAGAGTAATAGGTTGTGTTCTAACATTGAACCAACTTGAGCATCTTCATCAGGAAATAAAAGGAATTTGAATGAAACATAACATGTTTACATGATTATTTGGTGGTGGATAGCAATTCCCCTAACTCGTTTTTCTTAAATTGTGAACTACTAAAAATCTGTTTCTGTACTGTTTTGTACGATTTAATTTAAATAGCAAATCAACTCCCAAAATCCCAAAATTTTGTGTGAGTGTCGTACTATGTGTCTAGTGTTTGCGTATAAAATTTCGTAGACTTTAGATAAGTGTAAGTCGTTCTAATAATTATTTTTTCAGTGGCTGGTCAGTAGGGACAACAACCAGTTTTTGTGACATTTTAAGTAGTTAGATAAAACAATCTTTTGCGGGAAAGACCCTTATTTTCATATGCTATAATTGAAAAATCTTACTGTTGATAAGGAAAATTAATAAGATATTTGTGTGCTACTTTGTGGTGTGCTTTTATGCCTACCACCTCCCAAGTCGATGCTCCTGCAGTTCCCAATCTCCCACCTCACGTGTTCGGTTATGTGGCATTCGTTCATCTTCATAAGCAGCAGAGGAGTAAGCTTGAACCTCTAGCCTTGCGGTGTGTGTTTGTGGGGTATGCCTCACATCAAAAGGGATACCGATGTTATTACCCTGCAACGAAAAAGTTGTTCGTAACTGTGGATGTTTCATTTCATGATAATGATATGTACTATGCCAACCTCGAGTCTTCACTTCAAGGGGAGAATCAGACAGAAGTTTAAACTCTTGATTATAGTATTCCGGATACAGTTATTGTGAATGATTTGGATTCAAGTGATGATGTCTTGGAGACAAGTGGTGATCATTCACATGAAAGTAATGTGAATGACTTGGAATTAAGTGGTAATTCATTGGAGACAAGTGGTGATCATTCATATGAAAATAATTTTGAAAACCTTGAAAGAGATGAGCCTATGTCGCCAAACAGCTCACTGCCAACTTCCACACCACTAGCTTCCTCGCTACCCTCACAGTTGGCCTCACCATCTTTGAGCCCCAATAACCATAATCAATCGCCTTCGATTCCGGATGCACCACCACCACCACCACCATGTCATCTCCCTAACCGTGTCAACCGAGGTATTCCTAAACCCACTTACGAAGCTGATCCTAAGTGCAAAACTAGGTATTTGGTGAATAAGCCCAACCCTGAGTTTAATGTGTTATATCCGTTAGGTAATTATGTGTCTTCCAGTCACTTGTCAAACTCAAATAAGTCATTTGTGTATCAATTATCTACTGTATCTATTCCTAACAATGTGCAGGAGGCTTTAGCCAATCCACGTTGGCAAGCAATAATGAATGAAGAGTTGAAGTCTTTGAAGAAGAATGCTACTTGGGAGATCATAGACTTACCAATTGGTAAGAAACCTGTGGGATGCAAATGGGTTTATACTGTGAAGTATAAAGCTGATGGGACGATGGATTGCTTCAAGGCAAGACTAGTAGCAAAAGGCTACACTAAAAAATATGGAACCGACTATACAGATACATTTTCCCCTGTGGCCAAGATTAACACAATTCGAGTTTTGTTGTCCTTGGCTGCAAATCTCCATTGGTGGCCCTTACATCAGTTTGATGTGAAGAATGCTTTCCTACATGGAGATTTGACAGAAGAGATTTATATGGATCTTCCACCAGGACGTTATACTCCAAATAAATACAAAAAAAAGGTGTGTAGGTTGAAGAAATCTTTGTATGGTTTGAAGCAGTCCCCTCAAGCATGGTTTGGAAGATTCACAAAATCAATGAGAGCATTTGGTTATAGACAAAGTAACTCTGATCATACTTTGTTCTTGAAAAGACAAAATAGGAAGCTTACTGCACTTATTGTGTATGTAGATGATATGGTGGTAACAGGAAATGATCCGGAAGAACGTGCGGCCTTATAAAGATACTTGTCTACTGAATTTCAAATGAAAGAACCTGGATCCCTGAAATATTTTTTAGGTATTGAGGTATCAAGAAGCAATTCGGGAATTTTCTTGTCTTAGAGAAAGTACATTATTGATTTGTTGCATGAAACCGACATGTCAGCTTGTCAGCCAGTATTTACACCATTAGAGGAAGGATTAAAGCTTTGTGTTGATCCAAATCAAGTACCAGTTGACAAAGGGAGATACCAGAGGTTAGTAGGCCGTTTAATGTACTTAGCACACACAAGACCGAACCTTGCTTATGCCTTGAGTGTAGTGAGTTAATACATGCATGATCCTGGAGAACAATATATGAATGCAGTGATGAGGATTTTGCGATATTTGATGGGAAGTCCAGGGAAAGGGATTTTGTTTAAAAGAAATAACCATCTTGGAGTTGAAGGTTATACTGATGCAGATTGGGTAGGTTCAGTTGATGATAGGCGCTCAACATCAGGTTACTTTACATTTGTTGGGGGTAACTTGATTACATGGAAGAGTACGAAGCAGAATGTGGTTGCCAGTTCCAGTGCAGAAGCCGAATACAGAGGAATGGCCCTTGAAATTTGTGAAATTTTGTGGCTAAAACTTCTATTGCAGGATTTAGGGATTAAAAATGATCAGCTTATGAAATTATGTTGTGATAATAAAGCCACCCGTGACATTGAACATAATCCGATACAACACGATAGAACGAAGCATGTTGCAGTTGATAGATTCTTTATCAAGGAAAATTTGAAAGGAAAAATAATAATTGATGTACCATCAATTAGAACGGAGGATCAGTTGGCATATATTCTCACGAAAGCTGTTTCAAGTCAATAGTTTTCAAGTTTCTTATACAAGTTAGGCATGAGTGACATATATGCATCAACTTGAGGGGGAGTGTTGACAAATCAATGAGATCTCAATCAGAAAATCTCAATCAGAACAAATCCCTAATTATTTGTTTACTTAGCTTTTTTATGTATTTGCCTAGTTAGGAAGTCAACTCCAATTTCTATGGAGTCAATTGTGCATATCAACTGTATATATTTCTCGTTCACGTATCAATGAAATACACAATTATTCCATTCAAGCATTCTTTTTTGTTGTTCCATCACCACTATAATTTTTAAGAGCATATTATTACGTGAAAGTTTCTTCTATTTGGCATCACATAACCATTAGCAAATCATGATGAGCATGCATGGAATAGTACCAGTGAAAGCTACTTAATTTCTTCTCCAAATATTCTAATTAGGGGTGGGCATGGGCCGGGCCGAGGATAGTATTTTCTAACATAGGAACCGGACCTTACCTGACCCGGTTGAAACGAGCCTGTTCGGGCAAGCTTCACGGGTCCTTGGTTTTTTTTTTTTTTTTTTTTTAAAAAAAACTAAAATTTGCACAGTGTTGATGCACAAAATCAGTGAGGACTTTGGTACAACAGAAAGTGTTAAGTTTGTGACATTCGCTAGATTGCTTCGATCACTAGTGTGGATAAGTATGTAAATAGATAGAGACAGGGAAGCAAACACAAGATGTACGTGGTTCACCCAGATTGGCTACGTCCACGGAGTAAAGGAGTTCTCATTAATTGTGAAGGGTTTACACAAGTATATAGGTTCAAGCTCTCATTTTGTGAGTACTAGTGAATGATTTAGTACAAATGACATTAGGAAATATTGTGAAAGAATGATCTCTATTTATAGAAGAGAGTTTCTAGTTTCATTCTGACATTGACACATGTCGTGTTGTGATTGGCTTCTGATGTTGACACGTGTCGCGCTATGATTGGCTTCTGATATTGACACGTGTCACACTGTGATTGGCCTCCTGGTTGGAGGAAAACTCTTCTGGGTCCTTGATGGTATAACGTTGATCGATGCTCAGTAGTTTCGGGATTGGTCAAGTATGGTACAAACAGTGCTCCCCTAAGTTCCCGAGTGAGGGAAACTCCTCGGTTGGGGACTTGCAAGATCCAAGCCATTGAGTAATCACGAAACTTCTAAATACCGAAGTGTGGTATCATTTTCACTTGCCTTATCTGTTTCATATGTAGATGTGTCATCTTCTCTAGAAGTACTTTTCCTCTATCCAGGGGTGGTATCTTTAACCGATAAAGATGCACAAGATAATGTATCAATTTCACTTGAAGCTTACTTGTAGTTTTGGGCTTGGTCAAGTGCGATACAAACCCTATAGTAGGAGTCCCCCAAGTCACCGAGCTAGGAGACTTGCCGAATGAGGTAACAAATAAGTTAAGCAATCAGACTTCCAAGCAAGCAACCTGGATCAGAGGTTTGACTTCGGCTTCCGGTTGATTGTTCTCCTTCTCCTTGTGTCGTAAACAGCAACAAGGATAAGGAGAAGAAAATGGAGAAAAGATGATATGAGATACTTTTGCTTTTGAAGAAGTAACTTTCCACAGCCTTATTCTTGAACTGGGCTGAAGGGTTTTCTAGTTTCCTCCAGAGTATAAGGCCGACTTAAGAATTTGAGGTTCAAAACAAGTCCATCAAATCTAGAGTACGTTCGACCCTGATGATATGGGATACTTTTGCTGTTGACAAAGTAGTGGATGTATCGGCACGTGTTCTATTACGCTTGTCTCCACATGATTCCTTGTATTCTTCTTACTTGCCCTATCTGTTCCTCAGGCAGATGTCATATCTTCTTTGGAAGCATAAGATGAGTACTCGAGAGCAATGCCACGTAAGTAATTAGGCAAGGGGTTCCAGGCAGTCAGTTCCTGACTGGAAGCTTGATTCCAAGTGCTGACTGATTGCTCTCTTTCTCCTTGTCTTGCAGGTAAGAACAAGGCCAAAGGAAAAAACAGGGAAAAAGCAGGATATGGGATACTCTTGCTTTTAACCCTGATGATATGAGATACTCTTGCTCTGGTTTGGCTTGTTTGCAGAGGTATTATTGTGAGGAAAAGAAGCTGAGTATTTCGAGAGACTTTGCTGAGAATGCCTTCTTGGATGTGAAGAAAAGTTGAGCATTTTTTTTATTTGCAGGTCTGCCTGGCTGTGGAGGATGGAAGTCGACATATATAGGAGTCTCGCTAACAAAAAGTAGTAGTGCTATTCCTTTACCCTTCTTGGTCATAGCAATGTAGTGGGAGCTGCAAGCTTCACGTGTTTTAACTTTGTCAGAGCACTTTGAAAAAGTGGTCTGTGGTATCTAGAAATCTGATGTTACGTGTGAAGATTGCAGACAAGCTTTATCCAAGGAAATATGGCTCTCGAAGTTCAGAGAGCGGTGCCTCTTTGATTTTCGAACAAGCAATCCTGTCGAGGATCTGGCTTTCGAGATTCAAAGAACGGTGCCTATTCGATTTTTGAGAAAGTAATCCTGTTGGGAGTCTGACTTTTAAGATTCGGAGAGCAGTGCCTCTTCTTTTTTGAAAAAAGTAATCTTGTTGGAAGTCTGGCTTTCGAGATTTTGTGGGCGGTGCCTCTTCGATTTTTGAGCACGTAATCCTGTTGGGAGTTTGGCTCTCGAGATTCGGAGAGCGGTGCCTTTTCGATTTTTGAAAAAGCAATCATGTTGGGAGTCTGACTCTTGAGATTCGGAGAGCAGTGTCTCTTTGATTTTTAAGAAAGTAATCCTGTTGGGAGTCTGGCTCTCGAGATTCGGAGGGCAGTGTCTCTTCAATTTTTTAGCACGTAATCCTGTTGGGAGTCTGGCTATCGAGATTTGGAGAGCGGTGCCTCTTCGATTTTTGAGCAAGCAATCTTGTTGGGAGTGTTTTCTCGAATGTGAGTAAAGGTTGGGCATTTTTGCCAGTCTGCCTTGCCACGGAGCACAGAGGTTGACACACATTGAGACTTTCTAGTTATCAAGCAGTGGTACTGTTCCTTTACCCTTGTGGGTAATAGTAGGGTAGCTGGACCTTCAAAATTTAAGTATCTAAACTTTGTCAGAGATCTTTGGCAAAGTTATCTGTGGTACCCGATGAGTTGATGTTGAGTGTGGAAAGTTGTGCCTCTTCGGAATCCGGAGAATGATGTCTCTATGATTTTTTAACCAACGGCCATGCTGCTATTTCTTTTATAAGGGCACCAATTGTGTGCAAGAAGTACATTCAGAGAGTTATTTCTTGTAGGAATTTTCCCCTTACTTCAGAGATTTATTGCACCTCATTTCTCCTTCATCATTTCTGAGAATGTCTGGCCCATCCGACCGTCGTTTTGAATTGAACTTTAGTGAAGAGGCAGCCATGCCTTCTCAAAACAACATATGACGCTCATCATTCTTATCCCCTACTGGTCCTCTTATCGTTGGGGACTCTGTGATGAAGAATGATATGACTACTACGGTGGTGGCCAGAAACCTTCTCACTCCCAAAGATAACAGACTACTTTCCAAACGGTCTGATGAGTTGGCTGTTAAGGATTATCTGGCTCTCAGTGTTCAGTGTGCAGGTTCTGTGTCTAATATGGCCCAACGCCTATTTGCTCGAACCCGCCAAGTTGAATCATTGGCGGTTGAAGTGATAAGTCTCAAACAGGAGATTAGATGGCTCAAGTATGAGAATAAACAGTTGCACAGACTCGCACATGACTATGCTACAAACATGAAGAGGAAGCTCGACCAGCTGCATTAATCTGATGGTCAGATTTTACTTGATCATCAGAGGTTTGTGGGCAAAGGCATTTATTGCCTTTGTCTTCTGGGGCTGTACCGCGTAATGAAGCTCCAAATGATCAACCTTCAGTGCCTCCTTTTTCTGGGGTTCTGCCTAGTACTGAGGCTGTGAATAATCACCCTCTGGTGTCTCCTCTTTCTGAGGTTCTACCGACTGCTGAGACTTCTCCTGAGCAACCTTTGTGAGGGCTCATTCTTGTTTGTTTATTTTGATTCATGTATATGTACATATTTGTAACTTGTCGAAGAAATCAATAAACAAGCTTTGTTTCATTTCAACATATTGTGTTAAATACACTAAGTTCTTTGAATTTTTCCTTTTGTTGAAGCTTGTATGTTGAAGCTTTGTGAGTGAAGCATGTAGGTTGAGGTAGTGCTCCCTTAATTTCCCGAGTGGGGAAAACTTCTCGGTTGGAGACTTGAAAAAATCCAAGTCACTGAGTGGTCGTGAGACTTCCGAGTATCAAGGTGCAGTAGCATATGGTAGGAGTTCCCCAAGTCTCCGGTCGAGTGAGTTGACGAATGAGGTGTCTTGCTAGTAGCCAAATTTTCAAAGTAACAAAATTTCACCATTTTCCTTTCTAAGTGGTAGCCCAAAACTCCTCCTTCATATATATTTGTTATGAAAGTTGTTAGGCCCAATGAAGAGGAGGCCTAGGTAATAATTTTTTTTTTTTGGAAATATTTTTTTCCTTCGAATTTTTGAATTTCCGAATTTCTGAATTTTTGAATTTCGAATTTCCAAAATATATATATATATATATATATATATTTTTAAAGCTTTGTAGGTAAAGCTTTGATGTTGAAGCTTTGTAGGTGAAGCTTTGAGGTTGAAGCTTTGTTGGGTACCATGAATTGATTCTGCTTCACACTATCTTGATCAAGATAGTGTGAAGCTTTTGTGTTGAAGCTTTGTAGGTGAAGCTTTTGTGGGTGAAGCTTTTGTTGGTGAAGCTTTTATGAGTGAAGCTTTTATGGGTGAAGCTTTTATGGTGGGGGAAGCTTTTGTGGGTGAAGCTTTTGTTGGTGAAGCTTTTATGGGTGAAGCTTTTGTAGGTGAAGCTTTTGTTGGTGAAGCTTTTGTGGTGGGTGAAGCTTTTGTGGTGTGTGAAGCTTTTGTGTGTGAAGCTTTTGTTGGTGAAGCTTTTATGGGTGAAGCTTTTGTAGGTGAAGCTATTGTGGGTGAAGCTTTTGTAGGTGAAGCTTTGGAGTTGAAGCTTTGTTGGTGAAGCTTTTGTGGTGGGTGAAGCTTTTGTGGTGTGTGAAGCTTTTGTGTGTGAAGCTTTTGTTGGTGAAGCTTTTATGGGTGAAGCTTTTGTAGGTGAAGCTATTGTGGGTGAAGCTTTTGTAGGTGAAGCTTTGGAGTTGAAGCTTTGTAGGTGAAGCTTTGGAATTAAAGCTTTTGTTGGGTACCATGAATTGATTTTGCTTCACACTATCTTGATCAAGATAGTGTGAAGCTTTTGAGAATTTGTAGTTGTCCTCCATTAATGAAGCTTTTGTTGGTAAAGCTTTTGTGGTGAAGCTTTTGTAGTTGTCCTCCATTTTCAAATTTCTAGTTTCCCAAAAAAAAAAAAAAAAAAAGAAGGGAAATTCAACAAAGCTTCATCAATGCAGGACAACTACAAATTCTCAAAAACTTCACACTATCTTGATCAAGATAGTGTGAAGCAAAATCAATTCGTGGTACCCAACAAAGCTTCACCAACAAAAGCTTCATTAATGGAGGACAACTACAAATTCTCAAAAGCTTAATGATTTTGTTTCACACTATCTTGATCAAGATATTGTGAAGCTTTTGAGAATTTGTAGTTGTCCTCCATTGATGAAGCTTTGTTGAATTTCCCTTTTTTGGGAAACTAGAAATTTGAAAATGTGGGAGAGACAACATATACAACTTTTGCTTCTAAACTATTGAGCAAGAGATTGTGATGCAAGCCACACCTTGTAGTAGTTGAAGGTTTGGATGAACCATATAAATTGAATTTGCTTCGAAGGTTTGAGAATTGTAGTTGCCCTCCATTGATGAAGTTTTTGTTGGCACCATAAATTGGTTTTGTTTCACACTGTCTTGATCAAGAGTGTGTGAAGCTTTTGAGAATTATGGTTGAACTCCTTTGATGAAGCTTTTGTTGGCACCATAAATTGGTTTTGCTTCACACTGTCTTGATCAAGAGTGTGTGAAGCTTTTGAGAATTGTGGTTGCCCTCCATTGATGAAGTTCTTGTTGGCACCATAAATTGGTTTTGCTTCACACTGTCTTGATCAAGAGTGTGTGAAGCTTTTGAGAATTGTTGTTGAACTCCTTTGATGAAGCTCTTGTAGGCACCATAAATTGGTTTTGCTTCACACTATCTTGATCAAGAGTGTGTGAAGCTTTTGAGAATTGTGGTTGCCCTCCATTGATAAAGCTCTTGTTGGCACCATAAATTGGTTTTGCTTCACACTGTCTTGATCAAGAGTGTGCGAAGCTTTTGAGACTTGTGGTTGCCCTCCATTGATGAAGCTCTTGTTGGCACCATAAATTGGTTTTGCTTCACACTGTCTTGATCAAGAGTGTGTGAAGCTTTTGAGAATTGTTGTTGAACTCCTTTGATGAAACTCTTGTTGGCACCATAAATTGGTTTTGCTTCACACTGTCTTGATTAAGAGTTTGTAGCTTTTGAGAATTGTGGTTGCTCTCCATTGATGAAGCTCTTGTTGGCACCATAAATTGGTTTTGATTCACACTGTCTTAATCAAGAGTATGTGAAGCTTTTGTACGAGTTATGGTTGAACTCCTTTGATGAAGCTCTTGTTGGCACCATAAATTGGTTTTGCTTTACACTATCTTGATCAATAATGTGTGAAGCTTTGTACAAGTTGTAGTGTTTGCATTGTTACAGAGGGGAAATGTCTGAAACAGATGCAAGAGGGCTAAATAACTTGATCTTCGTATGCCATGCATTAAAGTTGTTGTTGGCTTGCAATAACTCTTTATTGGTGACTATAACTCATGTTGGGCATAAGTGCTCCCCTAGTTAAGTTGTCAAGCTTGAGGGTTTTTGATTATTTGTGAATGCTAGGAGTTCACATGTACAAGTTGTACCACTCGTCTTCTGGTAGGTGGAATGAATGGTGAGTTGCTTTCATCACTTGGTTGATGGTACGAAGGTGAGTTCCTTCATCACCTTTCATCACATTTCATCACCTGGTTGGTGGCACGAGGATGAGTTCCTTCTTCACTTGGTTGGTGGTATGAATGGCTAGTTGCCAGATGATATTAGAGTACGGGTTGTACATTTCATCACCTAGTTGGTGGCATGAAGGAGAGTATGAGTTATACATTTCATCACCTGGTTGGTGGCATGAAGATGAGTTCCTTCTTCACCTGGTTGGTGGCACGAATGACAAGTTGCCAAATGATATTAGAGTACTTGTTGTACATTTTATCACCTGGTTGGTAGCATGAATGGCAAGTTGCCAAATGATATTAGAATACGGGTTGTACATTTCATCACTTGGTTGGTGGCATGAAGGAGAGTACGGGTTGTACATTTCATCTCTGGTTGGTGGCATGAAGATGAGTTCCTTCTTCACCTGGTTGGTGGCATGAGTGGCAAGTTGCCAAATGATATTAGAGTACAGGTTGTACATTTCATCACCTGGTTCGTGGCATGAAGATGAGTTCTTTCTTCACATTTCATCACCTGGTTGGTGAGAATAAGGGCAAGGTGTCTAGGCACATTGTAGCAAGTGTTGAATGACACAAAGTATGTTGAACCATTTCAAAGCACAGTTTGCTTATGTATGAATGTGTTGGAATGTATGATTGACCGAATATACTGTGAAGCTGTTCGTTTATTTGTATAGTCTTGTTGACATATACTTAGACTTTGTTTCATGTTGGAAGCATTCATTTTGAATCTTTGAACCCGAGTGTTTCATTGCTAGGAATGTAAGAGGATTAGGACCGAGTTGTCTAAATCACTTCTTTATTGAATTCATGCCAAATAGTCTTCGTTACATAAGATGCCGAACGGCTGAGGCTTAACACTTGTACAATGTGAGTTTACTTGTAATAGTACTTCAAGTGATCAGCGTTCCATGGATGGCCAAAGGTCTTGCCATCGAAGCTTCTAAGCTTGTAAGAGCCAGGGCGACTGATGCTAACAACTTCAAACGGTCCATCTTAGTTTGGACTAAGTGTTCCTTCACTCGGGACTCTGTCGCAGAGTAATCTTTTCTTTAATACCTAGTCCTCCACTTTGAAAGAACGAGGTTTGACCCTTGAGTCATAGTAGTTGGAGATGCGCTGCTTGTAGGCGACATTCCTCAAGTGAGCTTGGTTTCTGTGTTCCTCGACTAGATCTAAGTTGAGGGTAAGTTGTTTGTCATTTTCACTTTGCACGTAGTTCTGGACTCGAAACGTTGCTTGCTCAAGCTCAACTGGGACAACTGCCTCTGTACCAAAGGCAAGTGAGAATGGGGTTTCTCCTGTTGATGTCCGATACGAAGTGCGGTATGACCAAAGAACTTGGGGTACAAATTCTGGCCAACAACCTTTAGCCTTGTCCAAGCTGGTTTTCAAAGTTTGCTTTATTATTTTGTTGATGGCTTCAACTTGTCCATTAGACTGAGGATGAGCTGAGGAGACAAAGCATAAGTTGATGTTGAACCTAGAGCAGAACATCATAAACTTATTGTTGTTGAACTGTCGCCCGTTGTCAGTGACTATCACATTGGGAATGCAAAATCTGCAAAGGATGTTCTTCCATACGAAGTCTTATATTTTTGCCTCAGTAATGGTTGCCAAGGGTTCTACTTCGGCCCACTTTATGAAGTAGTCAACTGCAACGATTGCATAACGAACCTTGCCCTTCCCTGCAAGCATTGGGCCGATCAAATCAAGTCCCCATTGGGCAAAGGGCTAAGGGCTGATCATAGAAGTGAGTGGCTCAAGAGGGGAGTGAGGAATAGTTACGTAACGTTGACACTTATCACATGAGCGGGATATTCTGATGGCATCTTGGTGGAGTGTTGGCCAGTAATATCCTTGGCAAAAAGCCATGTGTGCTAGGGATCGAGATCCAGCATGATCTCCGCAGACTCCTTCATGTATTTCCCGAAGAACAGTTTTCGCCTCTGCGGGTGTAAGGCATCTTAGGTATGGTAGGTTAAAACCCTGCTTGTAGAGTTAGTCATTAATGATCAAGTAACGGGTAGCCTTGTATCGAATCTGCTTAGCTTGGACTTTGTCATTTGGTAGGGTGCCATGAGCAAGGAATCTATAAATCGGGGTAATCCAACTATCCCCCTGTTGTAAGTTGCACACTTCCGCAGCCATGGTGCTTGGTGCTGCCAACAATTCGACCTGAATTTTTCTCCCAATCTTGTCTTCCACCGCTGAGGCGAGGCGAGCCAAAGCATCTGCATGACTATTTGCCGCTCAAAGAATTTGGGTGATTTGGTAGTCGAAGTGCTAGAGCAACAATTGTGTTTGTGCCAGATATGCTGCCATGTAGCTATCCTTAACGTCAAAGTTGTTGGTGACCTGGTTAACCACTAATTGGGAGTCACTGAAGATATCAATTCGTTTAACCCCAAGGTGTTTGGCCATACGTAAGCCTGCTAGGAGGGCTTTATATTCGGCCTCATTGTTCGACGCCTTGAATTTGAAACGAAGAGCATACTCAATCGCCACTTTGTTAGAGGGTCGTAAGGACTAGTCATGCTCCACAACCCTATCGGTTGGATGAGCCATCAACATATAAACTCCATACTGGGGCTGATGGTTCTATTTTTTGAGCTTCCAAGGGTAATGAAACCATTTTTTTAGGCATAGAAACAATGTCAACAGGATATGTGAAGTCGACGATGAAGTTTGCCACTGCTTGGCCCTTCTCAGCTGGCTTTGGTTGGTATGAGATGTCAAACTTACCCAATGCTACCGCTCATTTGACCATTCGCCCGGAAGTGTCAGGACTTTAGAGTATCTATCGAAGAAGATGGTTGGTAAGCACGATGATGGAGTGTGCTTGGAAGTAAGGGTGAAGTTTTCGAGCAAACATGACCAATGCTAGAGCCAATTTCTCAATGTTGGAGTATCGTATCTCTGCATCTTGTAAGGCCTTGCTAGCGTAGTAGACATGTCGTTCGACATTACCATCATTTCGAATGAGAACGGAACTTACTGCTGAAGCCGATACCGACAGATAGATAATGAGAGTGTCACCAACCTCAGGTTTGGAGAGCAGATGGGCTTTACTGATGTAGTCTTTGAGGTTCTTGAATGCCTCAGCACATTCATTAGTCCATGTAATGTACTTCTTACATCCCTTAAGTGCTTTGAATAAATGAGCACATATGTCTGTGGCCTTAGAGATGAACCTAGTTAAGGTTACCACCTTGCCAGTAAGGCTCTGGATGTCTTTTGAAGTTATCGGTTCCTTCATGTCGAGGATTACTTTGATCTTCTCAGGATTAGCCTCAATGCTTTATTGGCTTATTATGAAGCCAAAGAATTTGCCAAAGCCTACGTCGAAGGCACATTTGTTGGGGTTCAACCTCATTTGATATCTCTTCAGAATGGTGAAAGTTTCAGATAGGTTGGTGATGTGTTGGTCAGCATGTTTGCTCTTGACTAGCATATCATCAACGTAAACTTCCATGCTCTTCCTAATCTGTTCAGCTATCATTGAATTGACCAGTCTCTGGTAAGTCGTACTTGCATTTTTTAGGCCGAAGGGCATTACTTTATAGCAATATAGTCCCCTGTCAGTAGTGAAGGTTGTGTGTTCTTAGTCCGAAGGGTTCATGAGGATTTGGTTGTATCCTGAGTAAGCATCCATGAAGCTCAGGAGCTCACACCCTGCCGTAGAGTCTATAAGTCTGTCTATGAGGGGAAAAGGAAAGCTATTGATGTGAAAATTAAGTTGACACACAAATTAAAACCCTATAATTGTAGTATATGTAAGTAGGGATCGTTCTAGCTTGGGATTAGAAGGGATGCTAATCAACACAAATAAGACTCAAAAACACTAAACTAGACTCTATAGACTCAAAACTAACTTCAAACACTCAAAACAGCAACAAACAATAAAAAAGACTCAATTCTAGACCTAACAAGTGATTTTGACGAAAATAGAACTTCACTTGACTCAAAAGACTACAAGAAAACAAGTTTTGACTCTAAAAACAAGACTTAATGAATGGGGATTTTGTTTTGACGAAATTGAAAGTTAAAACATAAACTTTGAAAACAAACTTAACAAAAACGATTTTGGATGAAAAAGAATGGTGAAAGGCTAGTTAGAGGGTTCCTTCTCCACACATGAAACATATGCATACGACTCGATTTCCAGTTACTCTTTCAACAAACCATGAATGACAATGCCCCAAATTAACTAGATTGCACCAATTAATTCTCAGATTTCCCTAGATTCATTGAATTGAATGGAATACGCATTACAACCAAATTATTCTTATCAAGGACCCTAACTATGGAATACGCATGATGGAGACACATATCAAAGATCATTAAGTTCAATGGAAATCATAAGCATTGACGAGGCATTCATAACTATGGAATACGCATGTTACTCTTGCCAAGGATTTACTTAACACAATCGTGACTAGCGACTTTTACTACTTATGAATATAAGTTAATAACGATCAGGTGAAATTCCCTTATACTCTAGCATCAAATTCATGCATGCAAACTAAGTGTCGACCCTCAATCAACATACATAAACATGTTATCAATCAAATAGATAAGTAGACCACATTCACGATTTATGAAATCATAACTGGAGGAAATCAAGTCATATAAAACATATGATCATGGCTTTGAATTCCCCTCTAACTATAAAGAAATTAGTTCCTCATGTTCGCAAATAAACAAAGATAAATAAATTTAAACATTGACATAAAGATAGAAAACACCTAGAAACGCTCCAACAATCCAAGCTCATTGAATGGCATGCACGGCTCCAAGAGTCTCCTTCTTTTTCCTTTGCAAACTCATGGCACAAGAGGGATGTTTGGGTGAATGGTGTAGTGAAAATATGGTAGAGGGTGGTGCCTAAATGGTGCAGCAAAGGATGGTATTTATAGGCTGAAATTCGCAGCCCCTATGTAGCAAAGGAAAAGGATTTAAAGGCCTAATTTGTATAGGATAATAACACACAATCCTTGAAGGAAAAGGCTAAGGCTTTTAAAAACCAAGGGGGAAAGGAATAATCAGGTTTCTAGAAGTTCTAGAAAGGTTTGGGGCGTCACTTTTGTAGGACAAGGGATAAGGCCTTCTCAAAAGGTTGTTTTGTGGCTGATTTCTAGAAAAACAAGGGATAAGGTGTGGCACCTTTGTAGGAGTGGATAAGGGCTTCTAGAAACCAATTTTAATGTGTCCTAATCTAAAAATAAATCCCCCATGCAGCTGGAATTAAATTAGGATAGGATTAGGATAGGATAAGATAAGATAAGGTTGGATAAGGTTTTGGATAATGTTCCTTCTTTTGAGCTGATTTCTTATCTTCCTTGACTTGGATTTATTTCTTCACTCATTTCAGCACATTCCTAGCCTCTTGAACTTCAAATTCGTCCATCCATCTTGCTCCATTCATAAGCTATCCATTTGGTGCCCAAAACTGCCTCAAAATGCTCCAAAATGCACTTTCTTGCCAACTTTGTCATATGAACCTACAAACCCACGAAAATAGCTTAAAACATTACAATAAACATAAACAAACTATGAAAATGCAAGAAAACAAGCTAACTAAGTCGCATAAATATGCTCCTATCAGCTATCTTTCGAGCATCCTTTGTTTAGGTCGGTGTAATCGACACACATTCTCCACAAGACCTTTTGGAGCAGGAGACTTTCCTTGGTCGGATTCTTCTTAACAAGGACAACATTTGCTACATACGTTGGATAATTGACTTCGCGGACGAAGCCTATGCCTTTGAGTTTTTCAAATTCTGCCTTCATTACCTCGTACCGTTCAACGTCATAAGATCTTCGTTTCTATCTCACTGGCTCGGTCTTGGGGTCAATACTTAAGCAATGACAGATGATATCGGGAGAGATGCCTGGCATATCCTCATATGACCAGGAAAAGACCTCAGTGTTCTCTTGCAAAAAAGAGATCAATGACAATCGAATAGGTGGTGACAAGGTGGTGCCAATCTTTACTATGCGATCCGGATAATCTTTTGAGATAGAGACCTTCTCCAACTCTTCAGCAGGTTATGCTTGCTGGGTGAAAGAGTCATCTCGAGGATCGTCGGGTTGACTGTTGCCACCGTGAAGATCCAAGTTGGCTTCGTCTGGGCTGGTCTTTATGACTTGGTCATGTATAGAAAGGGTTTCCTTGGGCACAGGCAGGTGATGTTGCTTGACCGAAGTGTTGTAACATGATCGTGCACTAAGTTGATCTCATCTGATGTAACCATTGCCATAGGGGGTTGGAAATTTCATCAACAACATATGTATGGATACCATGGCCTTGAGATCATTGATGCCTGTGCGTCCGAAAATGACATTGTATGCCATTAGGCAATCAACGACCAGGAAGTTAGTGGTAATGGTAGCTATGTAAGGGCTTGTACCAATGGTGAAAGGTAAGTGTATGCTCCTCAAAGGTTGCACGATATCAATGGAGAAGCTTATCAGAGGGGAAATCGAGCGATCGAGCAAGTGTTCAGCTACATTAAGTGCCTTGAAAGCTTCAGCAAACATGATATTGACCGAAGCCCCCATGTCTACCAGGATTTGTTGTACTTCAAAGTTGGCCATGTGAGCTTCCACGATCAGTGGGTCGTTGTAAGGGTAGATGATACCTCTTTCTTCCTCAGGGTAGAAACATATTGGATCCCAGTTAGGTTTTTGATACTTACTTCCCCTGATGTCTTCCAGGTGAAACACTTGGTGGCCAGACCTTAAAGCTCGTTTACTATTTTTTATGGCCCTGTTGGAAGATTTAGATATGGGTGTGCCACCACTTATGGAATATATCATATTCACCTGGCGTTGGTTACGGTTACTTCTTGAAGGGTGAAGGAGGAATTAATCAATTTTTCCTTCACGTGTCAAAGCTTTAATATGACCCCGAATGGTGATACACTTCTCGCCATCATGGCCGTTATGCTCGTGGTATCAGCAAAACGTGCTTGTATTATTTGTGGGCTTGTAATCCGAGTGCCTCGGCTTTGGCTTTGGTATCAAGTGTGCTATGTTTGGGTAAATGGCCACGCATATGGCATTCAAAGGTGTGTATGCCTCATACCTTGGGGTAGGGGCTGTCCTGACACGTGTTTGACCCACTGTATTGACTGCCTGGGGTCGGGGATTATCATGGTGATACCCTTGGTTATCGCGATAGTGTCCCTTACTCCTTTTACTAAAATGAGACTGGTGAGGATGGAAATCTTTCCTTTTGCCCTAAGATTGATATGTCTGTTGACTTGGCAAAGTATTAAGTAAGGCAGGGGGAGGCACCACTGCCATTTGGAATGTTGATGTTTTCTCATTTAGTTAGATTTGGCTTCCACTCCCTACTTGCTGATAAGGGGTGGCTATGGGGGGTTTCCCTTGATATGTCTTTGCCTCGGCGGAGGCATGGTTGTAAGCTTGTGCCACCACCTCAGAGTAAATCTTCCAAGTGTTGGCATTGATCATGTACTTGAAGAAACAGTCACGTAGGCCTGCTGTGAAGGCTTTGAGGGCAGTTTTGTCATCTGCCTCGGCACAACGGGAATATTCATGGCTGAAGCGGCCAGCATACATACGTAATGACTCGTCTGGCTTCTGGTGAATAGTGTACAAGTCTTCCACAGAGTGCAAGCGATCAGTCTGGAAAATGTGTTGAGAAACAAACATTTTCCTCAATTCCTCAAATGAGTCTACTGTCTTAGGTGGAAGATGACAATACCAGTTTAGAGCTCCACCAAAGAGGGTAAAGGGGAAGAGAAGACATCGCTCTTCGTCAGTGTGCATCCGGTATGCCATGGTGGACTAAAAAAGGTTAAGGTGTTCAATCGGGTCCTCCTTTCCAGTATAGAGTTGCAAGCCAAGCTTCTACTTTGTCTTTGTTTGGAGGGGGTGTCGAGGATCCTCCTTGTAAGAGGGTCAGGCCTAGGTTGGTTCCAATAAGATATCTCAGCTTGTCGTTCGGCCTTCAACTTGTTTACTTCCTTAAGAAGTTGTAGGACAAGAGGGTCCTGAGTGAAGTCATGTACCACTGGAGCTTTCTTTCGTAAATCTTCATCTTCTCTTGGAAGTATGAAGGTTTGATCAAAAGCATGTGATTTTTCCCTGGACTCGCCGTACTGACTTCTAAGGTATATCTGTCGGAACATCTTTGAGTTTCCTATACCTTCCTGTTTCTCTAGGACTTGTTACCCCTTCCCCAAATTGGTAGCCGGCCTGGGACATGGGAGGGGACCGAGTCTTTCAGAGACCCTTGGGTCATTGATCTTCGAGCTTACATGGATGGGATTATCTCGACGTTGCTTTAGGAAATCTCGACAGTGGCGAAAGACAGCTTTCGATCCTTCCACTCCTTCTGTAAGGAGGTGCCTTCCTTCACTCCTCCTGCTTCGGGTCGAAACAGTTGGGTTGAGAGAAGTCTCATGTTGGTCGCCATTTCGATGAGTATCTCGCTCCTCAACGGGAATACCCATGTCGAAGGCAAATGACCCTCTGTGTTTGAGGGCACCCAGTTGATGGTTGACTTCCACATGGATGATGAGCTCGTGTGTTTGAGTACGCCTAGTTTCGTGGAGCGTCTGAAAGAGCTTCTCATACTGCTCCTGGAGGACCTCATTCTTCATTGCTATCTTGTTGTTCTGAGCTTCTAGCTCATTGACTTTAGCTTGAAGATCAACCCTCTTTCTTTCCTTCTTTCGTTGCCTCGCACCAAGTGTAAAAGGGGTGTCATTCTGCGTGCTGTGGCTTCCTTCGCTCCCCATGTTGGAGAAGGATGCCTGGTCAAAAGAGAGTGTATGAATGGTGGAAACCAGCTTAACAAAGCTGAAGAGAGTGGGAATAACTGTCGTTCCCACAGACGGCGCCAAATGTTAATGCACAAAATCAGTGAGGACTTTGGTACAACAGAAAGTGTTAAGTTTGTGACCTTCGCTAGATTACTCCGGTCACTAGTGTGGATAAGTATGTAAATGGATAGAGACAGGGAAGCAAACAAAAGATGTACGTGGTTCACCCAAATTGCCTATGTCCACGGAGTAGAGGAGTTCTCATTGATTGTGAAGGGTTTACACAAGTACATAGGTTCAAGCTCTCCTTTTGTGAGTACTAGTGAATGATTTAGTACAAATGACATTAGGAAATATTGTGAAAGAATGATCTCTATTTATAGAAGAGAGTTTCTAGTTTCATTCTGACATTGACACATGTCGTGTTGTGATTGACTTCTGATGTTGACACGTGTCGCGCTATGATTGGCTGCTGATATCGACATGTGTCGCGCTGTGATTGGCCTCCTGGTTGGAGGGAAACTCTTCTGGGTCCTTGACGGTATAACGTTGATCAATGCTCAGTAGTTTCGGGATTGGTCAAGTATGATACAAACACACAGATTGCACAGACTGCAATTGCACAAATCCTACCCCTCCATTTTTCTGATGTTACAAAATAAGGAACACGAAGAATGCATCAGTTGGATTGAGAAAAGTTCTAGAATCTCTCACGTTTATTGGGCATAACCACATTGTACACACACACACACACATATAATATATATCCTAGTATGTATGCTTCATGAAGGCAATTTAAGTCCCATGTAGATCAATTCAATTAGGCAAATATTGAATGTTCGTGTTCCAAACAAATTTGGACATTCCAAATTGCAATGGCAAACATTTTGCAATCCATCATCCAACCAACTAATCTTCCAATTTGGGCATTCCAAATTGCAGTGCACAAAATCATGATAATTAGGTAAGTTACCTGCACAGATTATACCTCACAATCTTGTTAAAACCAATCTCCATTTCATGGTCACTTAAAAAATCAGAAAATCCACCAAATCAGCAAGAACAAACATGAACATCGCAATAGATTGAGCATAGATTACATACATCCCAATAGATCAAGGTTCAAACTACAAAGTTACAAACATCAGAGGTTAAACAACCTAAAAAAATAAAAATAAAATAAAAAGAATTCACCTGAACTGGCGAAAACGATGGAGTGTTGGTGGTCGCGATGGCGGTGATGTTGTCGGGAAGGATAGAAGGAGAATCGAGAAGATGGGTGGTGCGGGTGCCTGGGTTCTTTAGGTTTGGGGGTTTGGGGTGGGATGTCATCGAGGAGAACAATCGAGAAGAAGATCAGTCGTGGTGGTCGTCAGGGCCCAGACTCATGATGGCGATGATGTTAGGGGTGGGCGAGGAGATGACTGACGGGGAGTGATGGAGTGTGGATGGTGGAACTATGGAAGGGAAGGGCTCAGGGGAAGTCCAAGGGGACGAGGTCATGAAAGACGAAGAGGTCGAGGAGGGTCGAGGACTTGAGAGACTCGATCAGATTAAGAGATACTAGGGTAAAACCAATGGTCATGATTTGAAGGTATGTTTATTTTCAATCTGGGCCGTCTATTTCAATTACAAACGGGGCGGCCTGGGGTCCCATTTTTCTACACATCTGGAACTGGCCCAACCCTAAAATGTCATTGCCCCACCCCACCCCGCCCCATTTCCCCTATTAAAAAATAGGAACTGACCTGTACTCACCTCGACCCGCGATTACCCACCCCGACCTGCAGTTCCTATACCCGTTTGCCCACCCCTAATTCTAATCAAAATATAAGTTTCGTTTAGTTATTACGTTCAATCCTCACTAGCTAGGTATTCACCTAATTCAGTAACACTAACTTTTTTATTAGTTCTCACAAAGAATAATGCACCGGTTTCAGTTAAACTGTGAAGTACATATATATAGTGAAACGGTCAAGAGTTGTTAACCAGATTATATATGTTTAATTCACCCTTCTGTTGGCCTCCCTAACCAAACCCTCAATCACCACCTTACAAAACTTTAGGATTTTTTTTTATAATTTTTTTACCCTAGCTGGAAATGTTGCTTCATCTTCTGAGACAAATTGGGAGAGATGGTGTTGAAAGTGTAGGGTTTTTTAGATGATTTAGTTTCTAATGTTACAGATGTCATATCAACTATGATAGGTGAACTACTTCAGTAGGCCCTCCACAAAGTCCCATTTATCTTATTTGGTTTTAGCACTTAAATTAATAAAACTCGATCGGTACTTATTCTTGAATGATTTCTTAATGATATGGTAAGGGTTGAACTACTTTTACGTCAATCAAATCCCATAAATTAATCAATAAAAAAAGGGGGTATGGTGATATGATGCCACTCTAATAACCTTTCTTGAGTGCATGAATAATATACCCTAATTTACACAAACGTACAGCTTCTGGCACCTTCGTGTAGCTCAGATTCCTCTTTCAATCAATCCATATAGGTTGTGATGGCCAAACTAAAACCTATATAATGAAATAAGAATCTCACTTTTCCAAGATTTTCGTATCCTTTAACTGTCCTGATAAACCATATATTTAGACATGCATGCATGATATTATCTGTTAAGTGTGTTTGTGACAACTTTGCTCGTCATACCACCCTGACTATTGAACGATACCATGAACAAAACTATATATATAATAAGGTGATGGCATTGGTATAAAAGTGTGTGACAGCAAGTTTTGCCTTGAAATTGATAGGATAAGTAGTATAAGTCATAACCATTTATCTCATCATTGCTGCTAATTCGTACGTACAAACTCTCCATGCAGTTGCTAAAAACTAGTAAGACGTACGAAAGTGGCTCACCCGATCCCTCCCAACAGATATTCCTCGCTAGCTTATTCTGTGTGGAAGCTGGTTTCTCTTTAGATTTTCTGTCTAGTTACCGCTCTATATTTTTCCCCCAATAAAGCAATCTGTTTGTGCTTGTAGTAAAAAAAAAAATCATATTAACTTTGAGAGAAATTATGACAAAGATCACTTGGAGCCAAAAAAAAACATAGTTGTATAATTTATAGTCTGGCAACATACTTGATTGACTTTTGCATGAAACAGTGTGGTAAGAATTAGTATCACAATATAAACATTTATTTGACAAATATGTACGTTCAAGCTAAGATTTATTTATTTATTTTTAATATAGTGATTTATTTACACTAAGAATAACAAAATAAAGTGGTATCATGTCATCGATTAATAGAACCTACAACATCTCATTTACAATAAAAAACAAATGGGAGACTTTGGATGCGGACCCTAGCTATCAATATTCTTTTATTGAAGCCTTGTTGATTTTCAATTTTTTATTGAAGTCCCTGAAATTATTTCTATGTATGTTACCATATTTTTTAAATTAAAAATTGAAATTTATAGTTGTTTATGACACATCCCGACCTGGAATGTCCACTAGGACTCTTAATCGAGCTGTGCTGGTCGACACCTGGAAGGTGACGAAGCCATAAAATGTGATGATGTGGAAGATTGTGAATAAATTTAAACCTAAGAGTGCCTAAATATCAGAGTGCACCTGCGAGCGGGAATGAACCCACTTCACACGTGACGTTAGAGCATAAGTAAGTACAGAAGAGTGAATTAAGAATCGTACCCTCGAAATAATCTCCAATACTAAGAATCGCCATGAATCTTCGATGATAAGAAAGCTCAGCTAATAAAACCTGGAGGGTGAAGACAAGACAAGGTGAGTGGCCCTGTAAGTAAAATTTTAATAGAAACCATGTAAAACATTATAACCCCTCACTACAACACCTGTATAGTTTCCAGAAAATTCATAATATACCACAACACAGCATTTCATCAATAATATCAAATAATCATGCGATTAATAACTCATACTAGTACGCAAGTCGGAGTCACCTAGGGTGACCTGTATAACTTACCCATATCTCATCACATATGCCAGTTCATAACATATTCATTACATATGCTAGTTCGTCACATATTCATTACATATGCTAGCTCATCACGTACTCATCACTTGTCTCTTATTCATTACATATGCTAGCTCATCACATATTCATCACATATGTTAGCTCACCTCTTATTCATTACATATGCTAGCTCATCACATATCTCATCATGGCTAGCATATAAGTCGGAGTCACCTCTAGTGACCTGTACGTCTGTACTCATATTTCATTAATCATTTCTAGCACATAAACCGAAGTCACCTCTAGTGACCAATACGGCATTACGCCTGCACACGAGTCGGAACCATAGTAGTGGTCTGTACGACATGACTGGGTGTAAATGAATACGCTCAAGTGCTACAATCACGTGAAAAGTCACATACGAGTCGGAACCACCTATAGTGGTCTGTACGACAGGCATGTGCATCTACCTTGAATTCAAGGTGAGTGTATGGTGCGGGAGGCGAATATTAATTGAAGGACTATGCCCTGGCCACGGGCGGGAGCACTAACACCAGGGTGCATGTTTATGAGCTTTGAATGCATCTAATACAACATGTACAACTCATAAGTAACCTGTACGACAATGCGGGAGTTGCCTACTATTGCAACCTGTATGACAGTGTCGGAGTTGCTTTAAACATAAATGTAGTCATATCATAACCCCATCAATTCAACTAATACCGTATACTTACTTGAACTTACCTAAACTTACCTGAACTTACCTGTGTGTCCTGCGTTCACCTTTGCACTTCAGAACGTTCACAATAATTATGTGCAAGGAATATACATATGGATATGCCATGATGAAATCTAAAATAAAAACATTTCATAGTATTTCCAATTATATAATACGGTGTACTAACTATTAATCACCAAAACATAAAGTTAAAACGCACATTTTTTACCAATATCCCTCACATTGCTCAATTCCTTAAACAAGGCTATTGTCTCGATTATATAATCTCATTTCTTATATGGCTGCATCTAACGTCTCGTTAGACTGCCTACGTACCCTAAACAGGGATCAAGCCATTCGTAGTTCGCAATAATCATTATAGTAATACGCATATGGATATATCACGATGAAATCTAAACTCAACCATCTCATAGTATTTTATAACATATATATATATATATATATATATATATATATATATATATGTCATGACATAAATTTCTCAGTTTTATTTAAAAGCATTTATAGAATTATCAATCATGAAAAATATGATAAGCAAGGAAATATCCACTCACCTGGAGTCTGCGCTACAACTTCCAAGCACAAATATCGAGGCGTCACAAACGATTGGCGCCTGTGACCAATTATCAAACCATATCTCAGAATTCTCGTTGATACAATACATAACTTACATCACACATGAGTCTACGTAATTCGATCCAGAAGATCTACAAACTAGATCTCTGATCTGTAACTTCCAAGGATCCACATTATGCTTCTAGAATAACATACTAAAGTTTTGGAACGATCCAACGGTCAGATCTCCGCCAATTGCCAAAACCAAGTGGCGGTTAACATTTTATTTTACGAACTTACAAATCCAATTCGAGAAGATCCGTACATCGGATTCCCAATCCGTAATTTCCTATATTCCTCAAATATTATGAATAATAACCTATTAAAGTTTGATGACGATCCAACGGTCGGATCGTCGATTCATATAATGGCCTATTAACGTATTTTAGAGAATTTTGGTTCTATCGATCAATCTACGTCATTCAATTCTCAAAACTGAATTCAAGGAATCAAATATAACCTAAAAATAGCATTGACGGCCCTCTAGCCACGCGCCGCCATGGGTGGCGGTTGGCCGCCCCGACTCGCCGGAAAAATCAACTATCTCTAAAAATTACCAAAATTTTCATATTTGAAGATCTCAATGATTAGAACAACTTTTATACCTGTGACCAAGGCCAACTTGGCCTAGAGAGGCTCCAATTTCATCAAAACCCGTCGGAACCCTAGAATTGGGTGTGCTTCGATTTGACCTCCAAACGTGTTCCGACGCCTCCACCACTAATTGGGCTTTGTTCCTGGGTTCTATGGGAGTTTAGTGGTGGTAGAAATTTGCTGGATTACCTTCACGATCGTTGGATTTTGTCATGGCACCCTCGGAACCCATAGTTTCGTTCTACTCGAATTCACGCTCAAATCCTATAAAATTTGATTAGGAAGGAAGAGGAAAGGACTAGGGGATGATTGGGAATGGTTTCTTGGTCCAAATTTGTGAGAAAATCGATGGAAAACCATCGGAAAATATGGAGAATTAGACTGGGTGTACACGGGTCACGAGTTGGGAACCCGTGTCCTCCCTTTTTTTCCCCCGCTCTCCACTCTCCCTCATTTCCCTCCTCACTTCTACTTCTGATTGGGCAGTCTTCTCTCTTCCTCTCCTCTGATTGGGCAGAAGCCCTTCCCTCTGTTCTCTCTCCCGTCCCCCTCCTCCTTCTTCTTCTTCAACTATTTTTAAAATCACTAAATGATAAACAAAATATATCATTATAAAAATGTATAAAATATATAAATAGCGACTAAACAAAAGTACTTCTCAGTTTTATAATTTCGTAACATCGAGTACTTCAAGAAAACGCTTAGTATTAATTCATACACCTCGCTATACGTAGGTCAACGGATGTCAAGACCCTTGCCTCTAATGGCATTTTCGTAAAATCACACTTTTTAATTTTGTAAAAACGTAAGATTTGGGACGGGTTGTCACAGTTTATATTAATGAGATTTTAAATAAAAATCCAAAATTTGTGGGATTAAAAATATTAAAATATAAAATTATACTATTGTGTGTATATGTGTGTGTGTGTGTGTGTGTGTGTGTAAACATGGGTACATTCATCAAAATCAACAAAAAATTATTGTACCAAAACATGGGTACATTCTTCAAAACCACACAAAAAAAAGTAATAGATATTATGCTTAATAACATTAGTAAATTTCTTCGATTAAACTTGATATGAATACATTCTCAAATCAAAAGAAAAAAATGTACCCATATAAGTTTAAAAATGGATTAGAAAAAAAAATTGAATAGATTTTATATAAAAAAAAATGGTACATTTTACATATAACAAATGGGTATAGTTAAGAATGGGTACATTTTATGTAAGATCCCACATCGACCAACAGAGAGGGGGTGATGTGCCTTATATGTACATGCTCCCCTTCCTATAGCACGAGGCCCTTTGGGAACTCCGAAGTTAAGCGAGTTCGGGCGAGAGCAATCCTAGGATGGATGACCCACTGGAAAGTTCTTGTATGAGTTCCCAGAAACAAATCTGTTAGGGAATGGTAAGCCCAAAGAGTAAAATATTGTGCTACGGTGGAGTCGAGACTGGAATGTGACATTTTAAGATTAAAAATTTGAGAAAAATTACATGAATGGGTATATAAGATTAAAAAATTGAAAACATTTTATAAAAAGCTAAAGGGTACAAACTTATTCTAATTTTTTATTTATTTTGGAAATGTTTTGAATTGAGAATTAGTTAGGTGTTTAATAAAGGTGTGAGTATTAAAATCCTAAATCAATTATTAATTTTTATTTAAAAAAATTATATAACTGACATGTAAATTCATTATTACATTAATGCTAATGACTTGGATCAAAATATAAAAACTAATAAGGTTTCAATCAATGAACATTAATAACTAGAGACCAGATACTAATTTTTCCAAAAAAAAAAAATACTACAAAACCCGCAATTAGTGAGAAGTTCGAGTTGAGATCAATAGAACATTACTTAGCAATTATTACCACAGTGCATCATATCTAAGTAAAAGCTATGGGGATAACTGCAGTTTTGAAATATAATATAAGATTAACTTCATCCAAATCTTGCAATTTCATTTAGATATTGTTAACGTTTGGAAAGTAATTGTAACTTTGAAAAGTAGTTGACTTCAAGAATACGTAACCCTTGTTAAACATTTAGTTATTAAAAAGAGGGCATAAAGCATTGGCAAGTTTCCTATGGAAGGATCCATGATCTCATCAGTTCATCGTATATCGTGCGATATACAATGAACGTGTGAGATCACGGAATCCTTAAAAAAATGATCCTGTTTCCTATAACCATCGTGCAGGGCCAATGGATATATATATACATACATACATATATATATATATATATATATGCCCTTTTTTTGGGTCAAATATATATGCCTTTACAAAAGTGCAAAGTAGTCGAAAGAGATGCAATAACGAATTGAAATTCGGCACCGGATCGACTTGACTCATATATATATATATATATATGATTGTAGTGGAAATTAAATTTTTTTTGACAATGATGGAATAATTTACATTAATATATGGGAGTGGAATTTGTAAATGAAACTTCGGGTGCAAAAAGCGAATGCCACTCGCCTAGTAAAATTAAGATTATTTGAAGTATTTGATAAAGAAACTATTTTTTAATTTGTCTTACTGTTACAGTGCAAGTTAAACAACCTTAAATAAAATAATATTGTATCAAATTGATCATATATTTGAATATAAGACTTCTGACTTCTAAATAAAGAAAAATGCCACTAAATCATAATACTAAGTACGTAACGAGAAATATTGTGATTAATATTATTCAGCTTTTTAGCCAAAATGGTCCCTGAGATTTGCATAACACATCACTTTCGTCCCTCAGATTTGAAATCAATAGAAGTGGTCCTTGAGATTGTCCATCATCAATCATTTTGGTCCTTCAATGCAAAATTATGTTACACCCTCAATTTAATAAACAATGAGCCAAAATAATATGACAAAAATTAAGGGTATTTTGGTCATTCTATTCTTATTTAATGGAGATTTTTCAAGGAATGATCAAAATGATTGATGGTGGAGAAATTCAGGAACCAATTCTATTGATTTCAAATCTCAGAAACTAAAGTGAGGAGTTATGCAAATTTTAAGGACCATTTTGGATAAAAACAATAATATATAGTCTGAGATTGTAAAGGCAGAGATTGAAGGGATTTCTCAAAAATCCCCTGTCCATAAAAGTGGCTTGTAATAATATCCAAAGAATAATATGGACAAAAGTTGAGGAAACTTTTACATAAGGATTAATTAAACGTATGATTGGAAGAATGTGAGAGAAAGATGTACCATGATTGAATAATAAAAAGATTGGAATAATGTTTGGGACATGATAAAATATTAGATCTCTTCTAGAGAGAAATGTTTTTATGTGTATCGGAAACACCATCACTCAATATTAGCATTTTACTTATAGTAGTTTGAGTAGAATAATAACACCATGAAAACTTGTTTTTGGATACGACCGATAATTACTTATACAAAACAACAAGACATTTTCTCACTAAATGAAGTCGGCTATATAAATCCTATAACGACAGATAATTGCTTATACTCATCTATAATTTAGAAGTAATATCAACCATAGATGACTAATATTAATATTAACCATATATAGCCAAGCAAACCAAAAATCTCTTGCATGATTTTGATACAAAGAAGATACAATATATTGCAGCAAGAGCTAGATTACTGGTAAGGAATAATGAAATAGCTAGGCAACACTACTTGATTATATCTAAATTTACCTAATTAAGATAATCAAAAGTCAAGGGCCTTAACACATGAGCAGCCTCTTTCTCCATCAACTCCATCTGCCCTTTCATCATGTGCATGTACACAATCCAGTCACCATTACCAACTGGACTTGGCATTGGCATAACATACCCAGCACTGCCTCCCCACGGGAAATGGTACGACCCAAAAACAGGCGAGCCCCACCCAAAATCCACCTTGGAGCTGGGGAACCGTTGGCCGGACGACACAACAAATGCTGGCCCCTCATTGCTCCCACTGTAGTATATTTTGGCCAAGCCTGGCACTGGTCTATGAGATTCAACCCAATCTATCAACCCCAAAAAATGTTCCTTGGTCACAGCACATTCCAAAAAATCATGGACTTCCTCAGCTACCCAACTCAGTGGCTTCTCTGTTAGGTCTTCAATATTTTCCCCACCAAATGGAATAGACAGCACATTTCCAAAGTATGCAGCCATTAGAGTTGCATGGTCGTTTTGGTAATTTCCTTCACTTAATCTTGCCCGTCCATCAACAACAATGCCCATTTTACATAATTTTTGGGCACGATCATTACTAGTGTCACTTTTTGCTACCATTTTCCACAAGAATGCACAGAAGGACTCGAGCTTGGTCCTTTTGTAGCCATTGGAGGAAGCTAGGGCTTGGAGATTTTCAAGCTGCTCGGATGTGATATAGTATATGCGGCTGATGAGATGGTCATGATCATCAGTAGTACGGCCTTTACTGGGAGGCGGCAACGCCGTGACGGGCACGTACATTTCGTTTAGGGAGGGGTCGATGTGACCAGGACGACGAGGGTTAAGCAAAGAACGACGAAAAGTTGGTTGGATAGTGAGGGATTTGGACTGAGCCATCTCAGCCCATGAGACCAGAAACATGTTGGTTGAGTAGGCATCTGCAATGCGATGATCAAACGTGCATGCCACCACCACACCACCACAGTTGAGCTCAGTTACCTGTAATTTAATTTGTTGGAATTTCTTTTTTAAATAAAAAAAATATAATTATTTTTAACTGAAAAAATGTGGGGGCAGGGGGGGGTGGGTTCAATTCTCGGAGTATTTTATAACCCGAAGCACCATAGAGTTTTTTACGGTAAGTAATTCGAAAAAGAAGTCGTGGTATTCACATACATTTTTTTACTTTCCACATACTTTTGTTAACTTTTGTCTTTTAATCTTCTTCAATTCATTTGATTCGACGGTCGAAAACTGAAAAAGATATGTGAGAGGTAAAAATAAGTGTGTGGATCACACCACTTTCAAAAAAAATTGTCCTTCTCGCAAGCGAATCATCCGTACTTAGGAAAAAAGAAAAACTTGGTGAGTGGATTCAAGGGACAGGTACTGTTCCTTTGAAATATGTTACGTGTTAAAAGTTCATATTCATAATTACATTCCGTAATACATGCACAATTCAACTACACAGTAGAAACGTTCGAAACATGTAACAGGAAATGACATGATAGTAGCTAGGTACAAACCTGGACAGCCAAGACACCATGCTTCTTCTTGGGCACCAGCTTCCCCTCAACGCTCTGATCAGGGTCATAAAAGTTGAGCTCCTTGAGCTCAATATCTGCAAACGCTTCAGTGAAATCAACGCCACGGTTGTTGCATAGAATCTCAGGCTCCTCGTCAGAGTTCGGCACCACCTCACCAGAGAAGGCGTAGAAAGTCACAAGAGCTTGCGCCATGGCCTTCTTCAGAACCCCAACCATGGACCCAAAGCTCATGCTTTGCTTATTTTTGTAGCAAAAGAAAACTCCAACGTCCAAAGGTGGCAAAAGCAAGTCAAGGTTGGAGAGTGGTAGCCAATACTCTTGCAGTGGCAAGGCAGCTGCCACCACTTCTTGGTTGCTCATCGTCACCTTGAACTCTCCTCTCCCCATGTTTTTAAGTGATTATTTAACTGCTATATGGTTTAGTTTTTGAGAGGAAAAGACGAGAAGAGAAGGACTGAATTTATAAGGAGTTGGAGAGTGAAGTGACGTTACCGATAGGATATTAAGGGGAGTTGGAGAGTGAAGTGACGTTATAGCCGATAGAATATTAAGGAAACGCGGAGAAATTTTTAATTGTGACGGAAACACGGATGGTACATCATGTGTTTCTATGTAAGTGATGAAAATTTTTAATTTTTAAGTTATTAACCTTTTAAAACATATATCCCACTATTTATATAAATACATGTGATGTATTATCTTGTGTGACAATCACATTGAAAAATCTCTCTGAAAGGAGGAAAAGGAAGAGCTAGCTAGCTAGGTAGCCAAGCCAAGCCAACAACCCTCCACATGTTTTCTTACTTTTCTTAGGGGTAGTATAAAGACAAAAAAAAAAAAACCCTGAAATACGTGGAATATTTTGGAGTGATGTATGTGGCGTAAATGGTTCAAATTTCAGATAGGAGTCCAACATCTACTACTAGAAAATATCATTTTGCCAACAAATATAAAGCCAACAAAAATTCACAAAAGATTTCCCTGGCGGCCCGACGAAAATTTTAATTTGTCGGCTTCAAACATCTAAACCTACACCTACCAAAATTTTGTTGGTCGAGAACATTCAAGCCGACGAATAAGCTCAAGGTTGGCGAAAACATGCTGGTTTGTTGTCAAGAAAGTGACGCAAATTATTAATTCCTTCCCGCCCCTTTATTTTTTGTCCTTTCGATTTCCCCGTTTAATTTTTTCGTCGTCGAAAGAATTTTCCCCTTAAATCTAGATACAACTAGGTATAATGCGCGCATTGTCGCGGGTTTAAAAACAGTGTAACAAAATATTAATACCATTGATAACAAAAATATTAGAAACACTATAGAGATAAACAGTTAAATATGGACAACTTCATTGGTAAATATTACATCCATTTGTCATAGTTTAGTAGCTATAGCTATCATTCTACTGAAACCAGCACTTGGATACAAAAAATTACAAAATGCTGGTCTATGTACATGCAAAAAATATTACATTCATCTAACAGTCTGGTAGTTGTAGTTGTTTTTAACCAGAACCAGCAATGATATACAAAATATTAAGAAGTGCTGGTGTATGAACATGCAAAAATATTGATAAGTTTTGAGTAAAAAGAGTTATTTGCATGCCATAAAACATCCGGAAGAGTTTTTTACATATGCTGATGAACCATACTGTATATTTTTTAGGGCACCAGATGAAGTTTTGGTTCTACACTGTCAAAACAACCTAGTTGCAGAAAAGAAAACAAACTATATTTAAATAACTCGTTTGGTAACTGTTGTTGATCAACTAATCTTTGATTCAGTACTATGTGTTTACATGGCACACCAAAAAGCTTTTCACCAGATTTTCCAATTATGAGAGCATTGATTTCATTGGTGTGATACTCAAGAACCAAATTGACTTTATACCTAGATTAAAAAAAAACGAAACTGCTTGATGGAAAATAATCTTGAATTCAACTTATACAAATAAAAATAAAACAGAAGAAAGCATTGATAAAACCAGAAAGATCAGTGTTTTTTTTTTTTAACTTAAATCTACAACGAAATTCATGGTTATTAAGTTTATTAATAGTTTGGATTTATGATAGCCATATTAACGTGTGAGAAAAGTAGAGTATATGTGAAGACCATGGCATAACCTGTTGGAGTTTGAATGAAATTTCAACTCAAATGTGGGGTATTGTTGGAAATTTGAGTAGTTTGAGTAGAAATTTCTTTGTTCCACATGGGCCATTCCCAAAAGATTTTATCACTTTATAAGGCTTTGTCCTTTAGAGAAAGTGATTGGAGTAATAGGCCTGGAGACTAAAATTGGGCTCACCCTTGGGGTTGGGCTTTGGAGTGTACTAATTAATTATAATTAATATATATTTAATTGTCAAAAGATGGAGTTTGAATGAATTTCGACTTAAATGTGGGGTATTGTTGGAAATTTGAGTAGTTTGAGTAGAAATAGCCTGGAGACTAAAATTGGGCTCACCCTTGGGGTTGGGCTTTGGGGTGTACTAATTAATTGGTAATTAATATATAATTAATTATAATTAATATATATTTAATTGTCAAAAGATGGGCCTTGGGGCTCTTGGGCTCTAATAATTAAATTATTTAATTAATTATTTTTCGAATTTACTTAATTATTTTTAATTAAATTCAAATTTAATTAATTATTTATTTTTTATGAAAAGACTCATCCTTTTAGATGAACTCTGAGAGTTCTTTCTGAACACAGAGCAAAGCACCCCTCTGAAGAGATGTCTCCCAACAGTCACACCCCATTCTCATACCTATTGCAAACAGGCATCCATCTGCATGGCATTTAAGATACAAAAAATAATCAACTTCATCTTCTACATTCCTAAACCTTCTTACTGAAAGAACCACACTAAATTCGCCAGAAGTTAAATTTTCCGGTGCTGGAATTTTAACTTGATCATTGAATCCTGGTGAAGCAGACGTCCGTAGAATTACAAGCACAGAGTAGGGACGAAATTTCTGTTTCAAGGACATTGCGGTACGCAAGCCTCGATCTTCAATCGATCTTCAAGTTGTCTGTTTTATAATTCGTATTCTAGTTTATATTCTGTTAATTCCTATTGCATTTATTATTTATTAGCATATATAAATTATCACAGATTGTTGACATATATCCAACATAACCAATACTGGAACAATTTGACCAAGTGTAAACGAAAAGAAGCAGATTGTAGTCACTAAGTAATGAAGATAACATGATCAAAAGTGCAAAAGCTATACCAATTTTGTACAAAAAGGGTAAATCTGTGCTGCAATGAGTATGTTTTGAACAATGATTTAATTGTTGAACACATAGTATTTGAAAGTTATTTAAATAACGTGAAAGCAGGAAAGGTTAGAATTTTTTGTTTAACATCACAAAATTGAAGCTAAGTATCGCTCTAACAAAGTTTTGGCAAATCAGCTGTCTAGTTGTCAAGTCTTTATGCATTTGTCACAGTTGGCATACGCACTATACCATGATTGATAACGTGTGTCAAAACACTTGACACACGCTTTACAGAAAAACGTATCATTCTGCAAAACAGTTTGTAATAGTTTTGTATAAGGAATACTAATTATGTATACTAAAAATGCAATCATATGTAATTAGGTTTTATACCTTGTGTAAATCAGGATCTAGAAAAGCGACTTCATCAATTGTGAACATCTTGGCTGTGCGTAAAATTTCAGCCTCATTTACTTGTCTGGAGGAGGGGGCCAATATTTTCTCAGGCTCGTTACAATTTGCAAACCTGTATGATTGAAAATGTAAAACTGTTTGAATAATTTTATGAAACTAATATTTCTTTTTCTTTTACAACAGAGAAAAGAGTTTAATTGTGTTTAAAGCTATAGAAATACTTACACCAACTTGTATGCATTAACTTCTGGGATGTCCGAATCAAAACGGAAAAGTGAACAACCAGTATTGTTCATCACAAAGTGTGAAGTTCACCTAAAAATATTTAATTCGTATGTTTACCTGCAATCTAAATAAACTACAGGATACGCAATTAAATAATGATGTAAAATTAATGACAAAATATATATATCAATGTGTCATGATTATAGGATTCATTATTGAATATGTTGATGCACAAAACCGGAGGTCTTGGAACAACGTAAATCCGACCGTGAATCTGCATGAAATGTAAATAACACAAGATGTATCGTGGTTCACCCCAAGGTTTGGGCTACGTCCACACTGATTGTATTATATTTCTCTGAGAAGTGAGGGAGAGAGAGAGCTCTAAGAGTGAGAGCGTTGAGAGGGTGAGAGAAGCTTAGGAATGGCCTCTGAGGGTGAGAATGAGCCTCTCACTCTGTGAGGGTGAGGAGGCCCTTTTATAGAATAAGGGCTCCTCCCCTAATTACATATTTGCCCCTTCCTTTATTACATAATTACATTTAAGTCCCCCGAGTATTTATACGAGGTCTAAATACGAGGCCCTAAATATGGTATAAACAGTAGTCCCCCAAGTCTTCAGTCAAGAGAGTCTTTTGGCTGGAGACTTGAAATTCAGTCCATGTGTGGGCCGAAGTAACTAGATACTGTCTTGAACTGATGCTCGATATGAGGCAGTGCTTAATCTGAAATGACGCTCAACTAGAAGTAGCACATGCTGCGAGGCTGCTCGGCTTGTGGCTTATGTTGCCTTGGTTGGCTCAGCTTGTGGCGTTTGAAGGTGAGGGAGTCCCTTTTATAGAATAAGGGCTCACTCCTCAATACATGGATGATGGGCTAGAGTTGATGCTCTCTAATAGTGGTGAGGGGAGTCCCTTTTGTAGAATAAGGGCTTGCTCCTTAATACATAAATAATGGGCTAGGTTCCCCAAGTATTTTTCATGAGGCCCAGTTGAGGCCCAATATATGGTACATAATGTAGTCCCCCAAGTCTTTGGTCAATAGAGTCTGTTGGCTGGAGACTTCAAATTGGATCCATGTATGGGCCGAAGTGGCGGTTGTTCGGAGGCGGTATTTGTATACCTTGCACTGAAGCTTTGTAAGTGAAGCTTTGCAAGTGAAGCTTTGAAGCTATAGCTCTGTAAATGAAGCTTTCGAAACTGGAGCTTTTGTAAATGAAACTTTTGAAGCTAGAGCTCTGTAAATGAAGCTTTTGAAGCTAGAGCTTTGTAAATGAAGCTTCTGAAGCTGATTTGACATGAGTGATGCTCATGAATGTTTGATTGACATGAGTGATGCTCATGAATGTTGACATGAGTAATGCTCATGGATGTTATCATGAGTGATGCTCATGAATGTTAACAGGAGTGATGCTCATGAATGTTGACATGAATGATGGTCATGAATGTTTATGTATGATTGTCATGAGTGATGCTCATGAATGTGTATGTATGAATGACATGAGTAATGTTCATGTATAATTTGGAGTACTAGGCGTACTTTTGGTCACCTGGTTGGTGGTAATAGCGGCGGGTTGCCGAATAATGGTGGAGTACTGGGCGTACTGTTGATGACCTAGTTGGTGCTATTTTGGGCATATGGGCCTTCGCTCTCCACAACATGCCAACCCATTTATTTTGGGCTTTGCCTTTTTCGTTTTCTTTTTTTTTTTTTTTTTTTTTTTTTTTTTTTATTTTTTTTACCCTCTGATCGGGTTTTTACAGATGTCTTCGAAAAATAAATTACATCATTCAGAAATAACAAAAGTAAATCACATTATTTTGATGGGATGTTTATTCCTCACTTTTACTTTCTTTTTGCTTTCTCTTTTCTGCTTTGTTCCCCATTGCTTTTCTGCTTTTCTTTATCTCCGCACCTTTGTTGCTTTTGACTTGCTTGAACCGACGAATATGACTCATTGGTGACAGCTTGCACCTCTTTTGCTTTTGTCTTTCTTTTTTGCTTTTGTTTCTGCAGATGTCGTAGATGGCATTATTGTCAAGCAACACAGATACATTGGTGTGCTCCAGCAGAGAATAGGTTGAGAGAACGCTGTTGTAAGGCTCCACCACAGATGTAGAAACTTGGGGAAAAGGGTACACCGTGGATCCTAGCTTGGATTTCTTTGGATTTCTTTGGTGTAGATCCATCATTGAGTTCCCCAGGCTTGCAGGTCCACACACCACACTTTGTCCGCATTAAACATTCTGTGGTTCCACACTTTTGGATTACTCCAACCATAGACAGATGATTGAGCACCGCAGCGAATAAGACGCGGAGAGAGATAATCATCTGACACAAAATAATAAATAAATGAGAACCAGAGAGAGATTTGGTTTCTTATCTTTCGCGGCGAAGCACTCCATCGAAGACCGGAACTTGTGGTTGCTGCTACGGCCTTCACTCTTACTCCGGTGAAGAAACTCCTTCAGAAAAACCCACCTTCCTCTGCACCGATGACGACCGCGATGACGAAGCTGAAACCGAAGGAGTAGTACTGGTCAACGTTTTTCATAGTGGTGGTCCTGGACGATAATCAGGTGGTAAGGCTCGAAGTACGGCCGCCACATCTCCAAGAAGTCCAGATTTCGAATCGTAGGGATCACGATGTCGAGCTCGTCTGGGAAGTTTCTGCAAAAGTCCCTATCTTGAAGGTCTGATCCTCGCTGAAAGGCTTGGTCCGTGTGGGGCCCGTGCAAACCCTGGTCCGTGTGGAGTGAGACAGGGAAGGTAAGCCAGCCATATTGCTTTAGAATTTTGACGATCCCTTTCGTAATCTCCCTCCACGACTTGCAAACCAAAACGCAAGCAATCACATCCCTCCGAGCAGGCCAAGAAGTCTCACTAGCTTCAACGCGTTGGACTATGTCGAGAAGCAACTCCGGGGGCAAGTTTGCCCACTTGGTTTGCTCAACTGATGCAGGTGATGACAATATATGTTTCTGGGTAATGTGACATTTCGCACGGCGACGCGTGTGCTTCCTCTCTTCCCCTCCTCTTCTTGATTTATTCCTCTTGTCATCTCTCATCTCGAATAACTCGTTAAACACGTTTCTGAATTGCAGCGCTCACTAGACTAGTATTTCCACAACAACTATGATCACAGTTCAAATGTCGTAGATGATACTTTTCGTGATTTCGCAAATCCCGGATGAGGAATGGATAGAGATGTTTTTTCTGCCCTTCCTCCTATTTCACCCATCTGCAACTGGTGAGTCTGCTTCTTCAATTGCCACATCGGTTCCTTCGCCGTAAACGGAGATATTCTCGCCGGGAAAACTAGAGTCGCGACAGAACTCGCAGTTTCAATTTTTCAGGAAACAGGGACTGTATGTGGTTTTGTTGGGAGGTTCGATGAGAACTTGAGCTACTGGTTTGAACTGGAGAAGTAGAGCTCAGTGAGGACCATGACTCGGGTTTAGAAGTCAACGGGGACCGAGCCGTGGCGCGACCAAGCTGAGCCGAGCGGAGAAAGGACTCGGAACTGTTGAGTCAGAGGGTTGCTGACGACGAGTAACTGGGTTGACTCGGGCGGGTCGTCGGCGAGTTGGGTCGAGAAGACCTTTTCGAACGAGATGCTGAGGCAGAGCTCCGGAGCCTTGAATTGCAATTAGGGCGAATAGGCGTAGCTGTTCACTCTATTGGCCAGTGAGGGACTGAGTTTCACTCTGAGAGAAAGAAAGAGAAAGACCTAGCTTTGATGCCTACTGAGAGATATTGATCTCTACATAAATCACAGAGAGAGATCTGGCCCTTGATGTTTACAGAGGACCAAAACTGAGTGATGGAGAGAGAGAGAGAGATGAGTGATTTTGAGATCTGGATCTTTTCTGTTTCTGGGTTTTTGCAAATTTTTGCAGATTCACGGTGGTGAGATTTGATGAAAAAATGAAAGAGAACCGACATGATTTTTTGTGTCGTTTCCCACAGACGGCGCCAAATGTTGATGCACAAAACCGGAGGTCTTGGAACAACGTAAATCCGACCGTGAATCTGCATGAAATGTAAATAACACAAGATGTATCGTGGTTCACCCCAAGGTTTGGGCTACGTCCACACTGATTGTATTATATTTCTCTGAGAAGTGAGGGAGAGAGAGAGCTCTAAGAGTGAGAGCGTTGAGAGGGTGAGAGAAGCTTAGGAATGGCCTCTGAGGGTGAGAATGAGCCTCTCACTCTGTGAGGGTGAGGAGGCCCTTTTATAGAATAAGGGCTCCTCCCCTAATTACATATTTGCCCCTTCCTTTATTACATAATTACATTTAAGTCCCCCGAGTATTTATACGAGGTCTAAATACGAGGCCCTAAATATGGTATAAACAGAATATATTACAAAGAATGATAACAAAAATATTAATTGGCTAGTCAATCATTCTTGTTATAATTCTTCATCAAAATAATAAAACAATATTTTCTCACCATCTAATCAAGCAAAATGCAGTGGAGAGATGTATATTTTTGAGTAGTTCCGGGAATTGTTGATTTCCATATTCTACAACCGCAAGCTTTGATTTTCTCAGCCTTTATATACGGCCATAACTCAAAGATGGGAGTCATCTCCGTGTCTTCCATTAAATCTCTGCTTAAACCAAACATAACTTGTATGAGTTAAAAAATTGTTATCGCCAAGTCTTAAAATAAATGATTAAAAAAATAAAAATATTAATTTCTCAGATATCAGTTATATAACAATACTATCTTGTGTAAGTAATGTAGATAAATAAGGAAAGATAAGCTAACTTAAATCAAAATTTGATAACTATGCAGGAGTAAAGACTTAAACAAAATATTGATTAAGAAAAATTAAATGACTTATGAAAGTTCAAAAAGACACAAAAAAAAATTGAATAGCCGTCATTGGTTCAAAGAATATAACTGAGCTCATACTATTATCCAACTACAGTTATCCATATCATAAACTGGGGGAGAAACAATATTTATAAATCATTCAAATCAAGAAATACCCAATAACCCAAATTAAATTTTAATCAAACAAATGAAAACATACCAGCCAAATCAACAAAACCATAAAACACTTCACTCAAAAATCAATTAAGACTTAAACTTGAGATTTTCATCAGAGAGTAAGTGTACCTAAAGCTGTATTCTTTATAGTTGCTAGAGCGCAGGACGACAATCACCGCTTCCTGAAAATAAAAAAGAACTAAATCAAACGACACAACCCAAAAAAAAAATTAAAAATTAAAAATGCACGCTAAAATAGAAGGGAAAAATAACCAGTAAGAACTAGTAAGACCTTAGAGGTTTTAAACAAAAGGAATCTGGAGCAGTGCAAAACTTCTCAGCCACCTAAAATTTAATCAAATTGCTATATCAGAACCATCATAAACATAAGAGGCAACCAAATTGATATAAACATAAGAGGCAACCACATTGGTATATCAAAATAAAACGCAGCTTATAATTTGGAGAACCTAAAATTTAATCGAACTGCTATATCAGAATCAAAACCATCATAAACATAAGAGCCAACCAAATTGATATATGAGAATAAAAGATAGCTTATAATTTGGAGAACCTAAAAGTTAATCCAATTAAAACATGACAAATGAACAGATAAAGATGCTCCCAAATTTTTCGATCACAAATGGACCAAACAACTGATGACAACTCTAAGATTAACTACGCAACAAACTAAACCTCACCCTCGACTGAAAAAAGACGGTGCACCAGCCAAGTTACCGTCTTCTCTGTACAAACAAAACCTGCAAAACCAATCATAAACCTAAAAATAAAAACAAATTATATACCATAAGCTTGAAAAACGCTGAGAAAGGAAATTCCAGAAAGAGAAAACAGATGGAAGGCAAAGACTCTTCAATTTAAAAAAAAAAAAAAAAAAAAGTAAAAAAAACAACAACAACATATCGTGTAGACAAATTACTGGGTTCAAAAGCCCGTAATTAGCAAAACCAAACAAAACCCCAAAATGATTTCAAAAAAAAAAAAATTGGGAACTTTAACGAAAAGCACCCGGTACTGTTCACTTTAACGAAAAACCACATTTTTACACTAAAAATTCAATCCTGATACTATTCACTTTACCCTTTATTTTGTCATTATCATTAAAACTCAAAGTTTTCAAGCTCTTTTCATTAGTTTTCCTAAAAAAATTAACAGAAAACATTCCACCCCGTTTATATCTTGCACCCCCTTCTATAATTGTTTCCATCTGAGACCACATAAAAACCTCCAAATTCAATTTAACCACCCATGAAAATCCATAAGAGAAACTGGGTTTAAAAATTCACCCAAATAAAGATTTAACTTTTGTATTCTTTCGAATCTATCAAAATCAAACTTTTCAGTTTCAAACAAAAGAAAAATAAAAAGTCGAAAACCCTTACATTGATACGGTGTTGAGTGAGGAAACAAAGAGCTGAAAAGGACACAAAGCGAGATTTGAAAGGGACGACCGAAGGCGAGAATGGAAAGAGGAAAAGGAAAACGCACAGCTTTCTGTCAACATTGTTTTTTTTTTCTAGGCGTGGCAGTCGCTTCATCTACTCACCGTTGCCGTCGAAGGGCCCCTGCTATTCTAGCTTAGAAATCTCCAATACACAGTGTTTCTCTTAAACGTTTGGGTAATGTTTTCAACCCTATCTATTATAATTTTTCCCTTAACTCTCTATTTAATCTCAATTTTATGGTTCCTTCCTTAGACTGTTTTCCATTGTAATTTTGAGGGGTTTTAGGCAATGATTTGATTGAGGATCCTTAGTTAGGGTTTGTAGTTTATCTTTCTGGGTTTCCAGGGATTGAGGATGCTTAATCCATGTTCTGGAAATTACTTTTAACATCAATTTCTGGGAAATTTCAATCAATCTGCAGTAATAATTTTATAGTTAAAATTGATTGTGAGTCTTTGCAGCATAATAATCAATTCCTCTGTGTAATCATTTGAAATTTGGTCATGGTACTTGTGAGATTGTCATTTTCTGTATATTTTACTATTTCAGTTAATAAACTGTTTTTTTATTTTAATTCCAAGCTTGACTTTGAAACTAAATTAGCAAGAAAAATGGTCTCAAAATGTTAAGAGCAATGAAATTGCGTTAATGGGGTGGTGTGAGTAATGGCAACCATATACTTGATAACAGCTTCTTACATTTACAAGTGCCTTGTGATGGTGAATTCTGATTTTAAAGTATGTTGTAGTTTGTGTTCTTGTTTGTGCTGGCCATTTGATCTAAAACTGGGATTGCTACTTTTTTGGTTTCTGAATTCTTACCCAATTTGAGCAGGCTGTAATGTCATGCCTATTCAAAAGTGAACAAAGGTAAGGTTGTGATTTTATTATCAATTTAAAAAATGTGGTTTAGTATTGTTTTGGCATTTTGGTGAAATGAGTTTGTTTGTACCTAACTGCAAACCTTTTAATTGTTTTCTCATGATTTAATAGTTGACTGAGTATCCATTACATACTTTAATCAATTTTTTTTTTTGCAACATGTGTTCATGTGGCTGAAATTCTGTGATTAGTTTTCTTCCTTGAAACTTTTGGAATCAGTTTAATTCTATCCGAATATGAATTATTTCTTTACGCAACATGGATACCTTTTGGTTTGTTGGTGAGGCATTATTTACTAAAGGTGGTTTTATAGGAACTGCTTATGAAGAGAATGAAGTAGCAAATTTTTCATACAATTGTCAACCCTAAGGTTGCAGAATGAATCTAAGGATGTAAGTTTCCTTACAAACTTAGTTAGACTTGAAAGTGTTTCTTTGAAAGCTTGCAAGTTTTATTTCTCTTCATTGACAAAAATTCATAGATTGGCAGCTTGTGACATACTAACTTGTAGTAGTAGAGGGAAAGGCCTGTTATCATGGACAAAGAATGTGTTCACTTGTCAAGGTTAATTTCAAACCCCTAAACCCTTAAATGTTATTGTACAATTGTATGTGTCGGTTTGGAGCATGTTGTAACAACTACTACTTTGTGTTGAAAGCCTTTATTCACCATGTAGTCATTCAGTAAATTTATGTTTATTTAACTTCATCACAAATAGCTAAGCCATATACATTTTGTATTTTAAATAGAGTGGATGGTTCACATTTAGGATTGTCAATATGAGCTACAGCAGCATGCAAGGATTTATAAGGTTTTGGTGGAATAAGTGAAGATTCATCTGGGTAATTGATGACTAGTAACTTGAAATGATCTTCAAATTATACACATCAGAGATATTATTAATTGCAGACAGTACTTTTCTTAGTATATTGGCAATGTACGTTTGTTGGCTAGGAAGTTGTGTCATATGTGATATAGGAATTAATCTTCTCTGTTGGGTATTTTGTTACAGGTTCTTTGCTCTCAACTATGATGCAGGTGCAAGATGGTTGTGATTGTGCAGGTGCTAGTGCTAGATGGTTGTGATTATGCATGGGCAAGATGCAAGATGTGTTGTGATGCTACATGGCAGCCAATTTTGAGGAATGACAGTAGGATAATTTTATTATGTGACATGCTTTTGTATAATTACTCTAGATGTACGTTCCAAACCTATCAATCAATAAAGTATTATTTCTTAACAATTTTTTGTGTATTGTATTTTGATGTGCATATGTAGTAGCTAAGCATTAAAGCATCTATTTTATTTTATTTTATAAATTAATTGTCTTCCCGACGAAACTAACTTTGCCGACGAAATATTCATGGCGACAAACACATTTTGTTGGCTGAAAAGTATTATTTGTCGGCTTAAAAGGCCTTTATCGATGAAAATATTTGTCGAGAAAGATGTAAATGCTGACAAAAGTTGAACCTTAGCCGACGAAATACCAAAATTCATCGGGAAAGTTCTTGCACGACATGCTTTGCGTGACAAAATAGTTGACAAAAATTTTTGTCAGAAAAGACTCTTTGCTGACAAATTTTGACTTTTGCCGACAAACTAATTTTGTCAGTAAAGCCGAAATTTCTAGTAGCGACCATGCAATAATTTTAGATATAGGATTAGGGATGGGCAACGGTTATGGCGGACAGGTAACCGCGGTTATTTATCCATAACCTTTTATGTTCATACCCGCATAACCATTTACCTGTTGGGTAATTGCATAAACGGTATACCCATACCCATAACCGTGTACCCATTTAACCATAACCATTTACCCATTTAACCATAACCATTTACCCGTTTTTGAACCCTTTTATCCCTTTTTACCCATTTACCCATTTTTTCACCCGTCTACATGTTTTTTTTTTTTAACAATTTGAAAATTACACAAGAAAATTTTGTCATAATTTTCGTTTTCTGACAATTAAACACCGTTATATTGATAGCACATATAGACATGGTGACCAGATCAACTGGATAATTGTGTGTATTTTAATTGATTAATTATATTATGTAATTTGTATTAATATATATATATATATATTATATATATATATATATAGCCAACTTGTACTTAGAATTTTAGCATAACCAAAATTTGACACAGAACCAAATGTGAGAGATGGGAAACAGATTGTCCCCAAATAGTCAGTCAAATTTTGTAACGCAAAAGCAAGAAATTGATGGTAATCCTGAACTTTGAGAGTCTGATGAGCAAAGAGGGCAGCAAGGAGAGAAAGATGAGCGGTGGAGATGAGAGAGAGGGCAGTGAGGAGGGAGAGATGAGTGGGGGAAGGGGCGTTTGAGAGCCTGAGACTCTGCGTCTAGCGGAGAGATTGAAAATTTAGAGTTTTAATTTTATTTTTAAATTTTACATATATAAAATTAAATGGGTAAATGGATAGCCGTTATAACTGTGGGTAATATCCATAAACGATGGATACCCGTTATAACCGCGAGTAATATCCATAACCGTCCATTTAAATTTACGGATAAACGGTTATACCCATAACCATTTGTTCATCTAAACGGTTACCCACACCGTAACCGTGAACTTTAAATAGGCGGATAACCGCGGTTATCCAAACTCATGTGTATTTTGCCTATTCCTATATATGATACTTTTGGTTATTTATAGTGGAAGTACAACGATTTACATTTCTGTCTAGTCCCTTCACGTTACAAATCCACTGCTCCCAAAAGGCAGCCCCACCGGTCCTCAGTGCAAGCTCCAGTCCAACGCCAAAAGCATACTTATGAAAGTCGAAAAATCAAATTGAAAGATTCAAACTTGTATCAATTCCTTGATTAGTATTTTGTGTTTGATGTTGGTAAACTAAAAGAATAACGGAATAATAACTCTATACACTTCGAATAGTTTCTGAACAGAGACAGGTTTGATCATCGGAATAAGTGAATCTATGTTCTAGGTTTGTTTCATTAGTGAACCTGTGTTGTAGGTTCTTAAAACTAGTGTTTACCCAACCCAGCAGGTTCATAATATCAACATATAATGTAGGTTCATTAGCTATAAGTTTAGGTTCATTTTCTTACCCTAAACCTTGAACCTAAGACCTCTCACGTATAAGTAAAGAGGAATCCTACTAGATCATAGTACTAAGTGACATAAATGATCAATCTTAAAATTAAAAAAATTATATCTCAATTAATTAGCTATTAGTTTTTTTATTTTATTTTATTTTATAGAAACTGGAATTCATTAGCGAGGGCACGAAACGGCCAGAACGGAGTACAAAGGGCCAACTAAGGCAAACGCATAAGCATAAATGCATAAAACAGGGATTAAAAGAATGATGCCACAAGAGGCCTAGACGGCATCCCACCAAAAGCAAACAGACATCCCTACTGTTTCGAAGGAGAAGGGAGGTCATCATTGTTCAGGCTACATACAAAAGAAGATGAAGGCTTGTGTGCCCCGACTAAGTCACTGTTTCGGAGGACAAGGAAGGTCATCCTTGTACAGGCTAGGCTACATACAAAAGAAGACGAAGGCTTGTGTGCCCACACTAAGTCACTATTTTGGAGGACTAAGTCACTATTTCGGAGGACAAGGAAGGTCAAGACGAAGGCTTGTGTGCCCAGACTAAGTCACTGTTTCGGAGGACAAGGAAGGTCATCCTTGTTCAGGCTAGGCTACATACAAAAGAAGACTAAGGCTTGTGTGCCCAGACTAAGTCACTGTTTCGGAGGACAAAGAAGGTCATCCTTGTTTAGGCTACATACGAAAGAAGATGGAGGCCTGTACGCCTAGACTACGGTGCAAATGAGTGATTGGCCCTAACTTAGTAACAGACATTATGTTTGGACTATAAGTGCTCATGAAATGGGATGTATATCTAATTTTCTATTGATTAAATCTATGAATTTCTACTTCTAGGAAAGGACCCAAGTAATTTCGATAGTACGAGCTCTATTTTAAGAGCAATAAATTAAAAATAAGTGAAACAGTCACTTAGTACTACGATCTAATGATATTTATCTTCACTCATAAATAAGAGGTCTTAGATTTGATTGTCGTTAAATTCAAAGTTGAACCATATTATTATAGCAAAATCATTATAAGGTTTAGCCAAATCCTCCATTCCATAGCGTAGATACTATCGTTTATTTAAAAAAGAAAAAATGAATTATTATTGTTGGAAATCTCCGACATTTTAGAATAAACCACATACATACAAGCTACATGTGATTAACGTAACAACAATAATGGTGTTTGTTTATTGGACCACCAGACTAAAGTCGATGAACTGTCTGTTTTTGCTCAGTATGATGGGGTCTCCATACACTGTACCCGATAGGCTCATCAAATATAAACAGTATTTGGCTACTCAACGAAGAAGTAAAAGTTTTTATTCAAAATTATTCGTTGTTGATTTATAAAACTTTAGTTTTATAATCGGTACCTGTTATATTATAAATTATTCTATAAAGATCTCATCTGTAAAAAAATCAATTAAAACCAAAGTCATTTAATAATTGAACAGTATAAAAACAAATGAACAGAATTTGTAAAAACATTACAAACTCAAATATGACTTTCCATAATTACCCCTAACCGAAAGAGAGGGAGAATAAAAGTTTCCCTCTTCATTCACATCCCACGTGATCTCACCCTTTGATATTTAAAAACCACCCCACGTGATTTCACCCTTTCATATTTAATGTTTTATTAATTTGCTTTCCAATGTAATTTGGACATCTAGCATCTCAACATGTTTAAGAAATGGGAGAAGGATTTCGATCCTCTCCTAAGCTTAAGGCGAGGATCCTCCTGATCGAGGAGTTTGGGCCGTTGAATAAAAATTCAATGACTATAATTATTATAATTTTAAATAAACTTTCATATTTTTAACTGTTGAATTATCATCCAATGACCCACACTACTTAGTCAGAAAGATCCTCACCTTGGGCTCAGAAGATTATCTGAATCCAAGAAGTGTGGTGCCCCCACCTCCCTTCTTTGAGGCGTCACATCCCCGTGCTCCCTCCCTTTTTTATTTAATTTTATTTTTCTTAAATTGTTGTCCATATGCGTTTTTTTCTTCATGTTCAAATGTTTTTTACATCACATGTTTCACACTTTTATTTTGTTTTAAATTTACAATAAATTCATAAGATTTTTAAAAAGTATTTTGTAAAGTATCATGGAGTTGTAATTATTTAAACATTCATCTCATTCTATAAAAATTCACCAAAACACCAAAGATAGATAATAAATTTACTTTACATCCGTCTAGTCCTTCCTAAGCTCTAGTTTGCCATCCGAATAACACCTAACGACTTCTATAACCATGAGAAAGTGTGTTTTCTTTAGTTTCATAAATAATTATAATTTTGTAGTAGTTCCAGCAATAGTGTGCATTATTTTTGGTTCAAAACCAGAATTAGTGTGAGTTATTTTGTTTTAATTTCAGAAATGGTGTTTATTTTGTTATCATTCATAAATAGTGTGAGTTATTTTGGATCAATTTAAGAAATAGTGTGAGTTCATATGTTGTAGTTCCAGAAAAAGTGTGGGTTTTTATGTTGTAGTTTCAGAAATAATATAGGTTATTTTGGTTCACTTTCAGAAATATTTTAGGTTATTATGTTGTAGTTTCAAAAATAGTGTAAGTTATTTTGACTCACTTTCAGAAATATTGTGGGTTATTATGCTGTAGATCCATAAATAGTGTGTGTTATTATGCTGTAGTTTCAGAAATAGTGTATGTTATTTTGGTTCACTTTCAAAAATAGTGGGGATTATTATGTTATAGTTCCAGCAATAGTGTACGTTATTTTGCTTTACTTTCAGAAATAGTGTGAATTATTTTGTTGTAGATCTATAAATAGTGTGGGTTATTATGCTGGAGTTCTAGAAATAGTGTAGCTTATTTTGATTCACTTTCAAAAATAGTGTGGGTGATTATACTGTGGTTCATAAATAATGATAATTATTATGTTGTAGTTCCAGCAATAGTGTAGGTTATTTTGGTTTACATTCAGAAATAGTGTGGATTATTACATTGTAGTTCCATAAATAATGTGAGTTATTTTGGTTCACTTTCATAAATAGTGTGGGTTATTTTGTTGTAGTTCAAGAAATAGTGGTTCACTTCATAATGGTATTGGTTATTTTGTTGTAGTTCAATAAATAATGTTTATTTTTCTCTCTTCCATAAACATTATGGGTTATTTTGGTTCGGTTTCATAAATATTTTTTATATTGATTACATAGTGTTCTACCATCATTGTTAATGACACTCCATATTATAATTAATCATAATTTGCTCACATAAATTGTTGAGGACTTGTAGCGTAAGTGGTTAGATTCTCAACATTCCCTCTATGTAAACCTCATGCCTCTGTTAGACAAAAGTAAAATATGGTTGCTTCTTTTAAAATTGAATGAATGAGTTTAAAATAAAGGAAAAGAAGAAACAACAAATTGGACATTGCTTATGAAAAAAAAGTTATGGATCTATTGAATTTGCAATTAGGACAACATATTGTTTGAAGAAAATAAAAGAATAATAATAATTAAGCATCTTGATCTTAATCAACAAGCATATTGTGATAATAATTGATCATATTGTAAGTAGGGTCAACATAATCAAGAAATGACTTTACAAGGACCCTCGTTCCATTCAGCTCTACCTTCATTGTCTTTCCAAGGCAACGTTTTCGCATCGACCTCATTTCAATCTGGCTGAAAGTACTCCTCAGGTGTTGTTGAATTCGCAACTGCATCATAGTGGGTTGTAGCACCTCTAATCTACTTACACAGTCGATAAACAAAATGCATTATTTTATGAGGATAAACAAAACGCATGAAAGTACCACATGATAAAAAGTGCCACTGGGAAATGAAGGCCCTGAGTTTTGGTGATGGAACTTAATAAAAAACGCATACATTTCTAATCTCGTCCAAAAGTCCAAAAACTAAACTTAATAACAAAATAATTAACCAACTATATATGATGTTATTCTTTGTTATGAATTTATAAATGGAGAATGTTTGTACGAAACACTCAATGCATCAATATAATGGGAAGCCTAAGTCTAAGCCTTCTGTTGATGCACAAAATCAGTGAGGACTTTGGTACAACATAAAGTGTCAAGTTTGTGACCTTCGCTAGATTGCTTCGGTCACTAATGTGGATAAGTATGTAAATGGATAAAGATAGGGAAGCAAACACAAGATGTACGTGGTTCACCCAGATTGGCTACGTCCACGGAGTAGAGGAGTTCTCATTAATTGTGAAGGGTTTACACAAGTACATAGGTTCAAGCTCTCCTTTAGTGAGTACTAGTGAATGATTTAGTACAAATGACATTAGGAAATACTGTGAGAGAATGATCTCTATTTATAGAAGAGAGTTTCTAGTTTCATTCTGACATTGACACATGTCGTGTTGTGATTGGCTTCTGATGTTGACACGTGTCGCGCTATGATTGGCTTCTGATGTCGACACGTGTCGCGCTGTGATTGGCCTCCTGGTTTGAGGGAAATTCTTCTGGGTCCTTGATGGTATAACGTTGACCGGTGCTCAATAGTTTCGGGATTTGTCAAGTATGGTACAAACAGCGCTCCCCTAAGTTCCCGAGTGAGGGAAGCTCATCGGTTGGGGACTTGCAAGATCCAAGCCATTGAGTAATCATGAAACTTCTAAGTACCGAAGTGTGGTATCATTTTCACTTACCTTATCTGTCTCATATGTAGATGTGGCATCTTCTCTAGAAGTACTTTTCCTCCATCCAGGGGTGGTATCTTTAACCGATAAAGATGCACAAGGTAATGTATCAATTTCACTTGAAGCTTACTTGTAGTTTCAGGCTTGGTCAAGAGCGATACAAACCCTATAGTAGGAGTCCCCTAAGTCGCCAAGCTAGGAGATTTGCCGAAGGAGGTAACAGACAAGGTAAGCAATCAGACTTCCAAGCAAGCAACCTGGATCAGAGGTTCGACTTCGACTTCCGGTTGATTGTTCTCCTTCTCTTTGTGTCATAAACAACAACAAGGATAAGGAGAAGCAAATGGAGAAGAGATGATATGAGATACTTTTGCTTTTGAAGAAGTAACTTTCCACATGCTTATTCTTGAACTAGGCTGGAGGGTTTTCTGGTTTCCTCCAGAGTATAAGGGCGACTCAAGAATTTAAGGGTCAAAACAAGTCCATCAAATCTAGAGTACGTTTGACCCTGATGATATGGGATACTTTTGCAGTTGACAAAATAGTGGATGTATCGGCACGTGTTCTGTTACGCTTGTCTCCACATGCTTCCTTGTATCCTTCTCACTTGCCTTATCTGTTCCTCAGGCTGATGTGGTATCTTCTCTGGAAGCATAAAATGTTGAAGATGAGTACTTGAGAGCAATGCCAGGTAAGTAATCAGGCAAGGGGTTTCAGGCAATCAGTTCCTGACTGGAAGCTTGATTCCAAGTGCTGACTGATTGCTCTCTTTCTCCTTGTATTGCAGGTAAGAATAAGGCCAAAGGAAAAGACAAGGAAAAAGCATGATATGGGATACTCTTGCTTTTAACCCTGATGATATGAGATACTCTTGCTCTGTTGTGGCTTGTTTGCAGAGGTATTATCGGGGGGAAAAGAAGCTGAGTATTTCGAGAGACTCTGCTGAGAGTGTCACCTCGGATGTGAAGAAAAGTTGAGCATTTTTTTTATTTGCAGGTATGCCTGGCTGTAGAGGATGGAGGTCGACATATATAGGAGTCTCCTTAACAACAAATAGTAGTGATATTCCTTTACCCTTTTTGGTCATAGCAATGTAGTGGGAGCTGCAAACTTCACGTGTTTTAACTTTGTCAGAGCACTTTGAAAAAGTGGTCTATTGTATCTGGAAAGCTGATGTTGCGTGTGAAGATTACAGACAAGCTTTATCTTAGGAAATCTGGTTCTAGAAGTTCGGAGAATGGTGCCTCTTCGGTTTTCAAACAAGCAATCTTGTCGGGGATCTAGCTCTCGAGATTCAGATAACGGTACCTCTTCAATTTTAAAGAAAACAATCTTGTTGGGAGTCTGACTCTTGAGATTCGGAAAGCAGTGTCTCTTCGATTTTTGAGAAAGTAATCATGTTGGGAGTTTGGCTCTCGAGATTTGGAGGGCGGTGCCTCTTCGATTTTTGAGCACGTAATCCTGTTGGGAGCTAGCTCTCGAGATTCGGAGAGCGGTGCCTCTTCGATTTTTAAAAAGCAATCCTGTTGGGAGTCTGACTCTTGAGATTAGGAGAGTAGTGTCTCTTCGATTTTTGAGAAAGTAATCCTATTGGGAGTCTGGCTCTCGAGATTCGAAGGGCGGTGCCTCTTCAATTTTTGAGCACGTAATCCTGTTAGGAGTCTGGCTCTAAAGATTCGGAGGGCAATGTCTCTTCGATTTTTGAGCAAGTAATCATGTTGAAAGTCTGGCTCTCGAAAGCTGTTTCTTTTCGATTTTTGAGCAAGCAATCTTGTTGGGAGTGTTTTCTCGAATGTGAGTAAAGGTTGGGCATTTTTTCCAATCTGTCTTGCCATGGAGCACGGAGCTTGACACACATTGGGACTTTCTAGTTATCAAGCAGTGGTGTTGTTCCTGTACCCTTGTGGGTAATAGTAGGGTAGCTGGACCTTCAAAATTTATGTGTCTAAACTTTGTCAGAGATCTTTGGCAAAGTTATTTGTGGTACCCGAGGAGCTGATGTTGAGTGTGGAGAGTGGTGCCTCTTCGGAATCCGGAGAGTGGTGCCTCTTCGATTTTTAAACCAACGGCCCTGTTGCCCTTTCTTTTATAAGGGCACCAATTGTGTGCAAGAAGTACATTCAGAGAGTTATTGCTTGTAGGAATATTCCCCTTACTTCATAGATTTATTGCACCTCATTTCTCCTTCATCATTTCTAAGAATGTCTGGTCCATCCGACCGTCGTTTTAACTTGAACTTTGATGAAGAGGCAGTCATGCCTTCTCAAGACAACATATGGCGCCCATCCTTCTTATCGCCAACTAGTCCTTTTACCGTTGGGGACTCTGTGATGAAGAATGATATGACCGCTGCGCTGATGGCCCGAAACCTTCTCACTCCTAAAGATAACAGACTACTTTCCAAACGGTCTCATGAGTTGGCTGTTAAGGATTCTCTGGCTCTCAGTGTTCAGTGTGCAGGTTCTGTGTCTAATATGGCCCAACGCTTATTTGCTCGAATCCGCCAAGTTGAATCATTGGCGGCTGAAGTGATAAGTCTCAAATAGGAAATCAGAGGGCTCAAGCATGAGAATAAACAGTTGCATAGACTCACACATGACTATGCTACAAACATGAAGAGGAAGCTCGACCAGCTCCAGGAATCTGATGGTCAGATTTTACTTGATCATCAGAGGTTGGTGGGTTTGTTCCAAATGCATTTATTGCCTTCGTCTTTTGGGGCTGTATCGCGTAATGAAGCTCCATTGATCAACCTTTAGTGCTTCCTCCTTCTGGGGTTCTGCCTAGTACTGAGGCTCCCAATAATCACCCTCTAGTGCCTCCTCTTTCTAGGGCTCTGCTGACTGCTGAGACTTCTCCTGAGCAACCTTTGTGAAGGCTCCCTCTTGTTTGTTTATTTTGATTCATGTATATGTACATATTTGTAACTTATCGGAGATATCAATAAACAAGCTTTGCTTCATTTCAACGTATTGTGTTAAATACACCAAGGCCTTCTTCACTAAGTTCTTTGAATTTTTTCTTTTGTTGAAGCTTTGTGAGTGAAACATGTAGGTTGAGGTAGTGCTCCCTTAATTTCCTGAGTGAGGAAAACTTCTCATTTGGAGACTTGAAAAATCCAAGTCACTGAGTGGTTGTGAGACTTCCGAGGATCAAGGTGCAGTAGCATATGGTAGGAGTCCTCCAAGTCTCCGGTCGATGGAGTTGACGAATGAGGCATTTCCTTTCTAAGTGGTAGCCCAAAACTCCTTCTACGTATATATTTGTTATGAAAGTTGTTAGGCCCAAAGAAGAGGGGACCTAGGCAATTTTATTTATTTATTTATTTTTTTCGAATTTTCGAATTTTCAAATTTTTGAATTTTTGAATTTTCGAATTTTTGAATTTTTGAATTTCCAAAAAAAATTATATATATATATATATATATATATATTAAAGCTTTGTAAGTGAAGCTTTGGTGTTGAAGCTTTATAGGTGAAGCTTTGTTGGGTACCATGGATTGATTTTGCTTCACACTATCTTGATCAAGATAGTGTGAAGCTTTTGTAGGTGAAGTTTTTGTGTTGAAGCTTTGTAGGTGAAGCTTTTGTGGTGGGTGAAGCTTTTGTTGGTGAAGCTTTTATGGGTGAAGCTTTTGTGGTGGGGGAAGCTTTTGTGAGTGAAGCTTTTATGGTGAGGGATGCTTTTGTGGGTGAAACTTTTGTTGGTGAAGCTTTTATGGGTGAAGCTTTTGTGGTGGGGAAAGCTTTTGTGGATGAAACTTTTGTGGATGAAGCTTTTGTTGGTGAAGCTTTTGTTGGTGAAGCTTTTATGGGTGAAGCTGTAGACATCGAAATTTCAGTAAAATAAATGTTGATCAATAATTAAAATTTCAAAGTTTTTGTGTCACATAAATTTTACACATAGCATGTGACTAAACGAAAAATCAAAATAAATCGAAAAAGTCATCAAACAGGACATGTGTCAACACCTGGCAGAAATGATTTATTTCATCTAATTATTTAAATCCAAAAAATCAAGTTTTGGAATTCTATAAATAGGAGGCCAAGGCATTCATTTTAGACACCAATTCATAACCAATTCACCTTACACCACAACCTTGAAGCTTTGAAACTCCAAAGCTCCCAAGCAAATCCCGAAGGATCAAGAAAGCTCTCTTCGTTCTTCGTCAAATCCTCATTTAAAAGCAAGCCCCAACGGTCCTTGAAGAACTTCCACTAATTCAAGATCAAGCCCTCCCCCACGGCCTTTGAATAAAGTGTTCATCATTCATCATTCGTTCATCTCTAGATCAAGCCCCGACGGCCCTTTGGATCAACAACATCAAATCCACCCATTACAAAGATAGAATCATAGGCTAAATTTGTAGAAGAGATTGTAACCCCTAAATCATCAATACAAATATTATTTTGTACATGTGTTCTTGTCTCGTTCATCGCAGGAATTTCCGTGTTTACAAATTTGGCACGCCCGGTGGGATCATCTCTACCTCTCATCTCTATCTTTGAATCCGCAAAAAGCACAAATGGCATCAAAGAAGGCTCAAGTTGTTCTCGCAACCAATGCAAGGAACAAGAGCGTCATCACCGCAGGCAGTGTCACTTCGGGCGTTAAAACTCGAAGCAAGGCAAGAGCTCTTTCTGCTGCCTCTTCCACCCCTGCATCAACTCCGCTGAAGGAACAAGAGCACCTGAGGCACGAACCTGTGATCACCCTGGCCTCGCTAAAGGCGCCAAGGAAGGAAAGCCCAAGGAAGTACTCTGGTTTCATGCTTTCCGATGCCGACTCAAGCAGCAACTCAGCCATGCAAGTCATGACTACTGGAGCGACTTCAATCGATGAGCAGTTGGCTCATATGAATGAAGCGATTGCAAGGCTAACACGGATTGTGGAAGAAAAAGACCAGCAAATCGCCGCACTCGTCAACCAACTAGATGTAAAGCCCAACGTGAAAATCGAGCAAGGGGATGGTACAGTAAAGAAGGAAAACGATGAGGATGAAAAGCCTTTGGTGGAGAAAATCGATGTGAAGCCGGAGCCAGGCCAAGCAGAGGCACTCATGGGATCTCTTTCTATCCAACAACTGCAAGAGATGATCGCCAGCACCATCAAGGCACAATACGAAGGAAGTTCACATGACTCCGTACTATACTCAAAACCCTACTCCAAGAAAATTGATGCGTTGAAGATGCCAAGGGGTTATCAGCCACCAAAGTTCATGCAGTTCGATGTTAAGGGAAACCCGAAGCAACACGTCGCCTATTTCATTGAGACTTGCAACAACGCGGGGACAGAAGGAGATTACCTCGCTAAGCAGTTTGTACACTCGCTGAAAGGAAATGTCTTTGAGTAGTACACGGACCTAGAGCCTGAGTCCATCAACAGTTGGGAGCAATTGGAAAAGGAATTCCTCAACCGCTTCTACAGCACTCGCCGCACCGTGAGCATGCTAGAGCTGACAAGCACAAAGCAATGGAAGGATGAGCCAGTCGTGGACTACATTAACCGATGGCGCAATCTAAGCCTCGACTGCAAGGACAGGCTCTCGGAGATCTCTTCGATCGAGATGTGAGTCCAAGGCATGCAATGGGGGTTACACTATATCCTTCAAGGCATCAAACCACGGACATTTGAAGAGTTAGCCACCCGTCCCCACGACATGGAGCTAAGTATTGCCCATCACGGGAAGAAAGAGCCGATCACTGACTTCAAAAAGGATAAGGTGTTCTCCTCAAATGTAGACAAGACTGGGAAGAAGCCCCACAAGGAAGCATTCACCGTCAACACTGCACCGGTCAAGACTGCCTCCGCGCCTATCAAGATCTCCTCCAAAACCAAAGCAAAGGAGATAAAGAGAGGTGAGCCTCCTCGCACCCAAGAAAGGTACAAAAACACCTTGAGGGAATTGGAGCAGAAGGCATACCCTTTTCCTGACTCAGACATGGATGCAATGTTAGACGACTTGCTAGAAAAGAAGGTAATCGAGCTACCCGAATGCAAGCGGCCTGAAGAAATGAATCGCATAAACGATCCTAAATACTGCAAGTACCATCGAATCGTGAGCCATCCTGTGGGTAAGTGTTTCGTCCTCAAAGAGCTCATCATAAAGCTAGCACAACAAGGGCGAATTGAGCTCGACCTCGAAGACACGGCCGCAACATATACTACTACAATTGCATTTGGATCTTTCGATCCCGTACCTCTCCAAACAACACCTGACTGTTCCTATCAATGCTCAAGTTGCACGATACCTTCTGTACAACCATCGCCGGGGGTAAACGAACATGATGCACTTACCGAGGATGAAGAAGGATGGACATTGGTGACCTACAAAAAAACAAGGAAACCAAAACCACAAGCCACAAGACCAAAGGTGGAACAAGTGAGAAAGCACCGTCGCCGCAACAGTAGGAAGCCCAAAAGAAACGTAAAAGTTGATAAGCCAACGTATGATGGGGAACCTATGGAGCAAGAGCCACGCATTCCTATCTCCTTGCACGAGTACTTCCCGAATGACTTCTTCCAGCAGTGCACTATCGCTACATGCCACATGGTCGAAGTAGAAATGGAAGAACCTTCAAAAGGCAAAGATATCACCATTGAGGGAGAAAAAACTCTCACGCTCGAAGAAGGTCTGCCAACACACTTTAGCATTGAGGAAGCGCTACGATTGCCAAATAAGATGTGAAGAGCATTAGCAGCGGTCTTGGAAAGTCCCAATGACCACGAAGCGCAAGAAGGCAAAGACGAAGGCTTGAAGCTTCGGCCACATGAATGTGCCACATGATGTGCCATCGAGGATGCAATCCACTTCACCGACGAAGACTTACTGCTAGGATCCAAGCCTCACAACCATCATCTTTTCGTCTCTAGGTACGTAAGGGAGTACAAAGTCAACCGCATGCTTGTGGACGGTGGATCAGCCATCAACATCATGCCAAAGTCAACAACGAATACAATCGGCATCAAGGCAGATGAACTGTCCCTAAGTCGTCTACTAATCCAAGGTTTTAATCAAGGAGGACAAAGAGCGATGGGCATGATCCGAGTGGAGATGACTATTGGTGAACTCAAGTCAAGCACGATATTCCACGTGATTGATGCAAAAACTTCCTACGGCTTGCTCTTAAGAAGGCCTTGGATCCATGTGAATGGAGTAGTACCGTCCACCCTTCACCAATGCTTAAAATTCTACCGAGAAAGAGTGAAGGTGATCTATGGCGACACTAAACCATTCACCGAAGCCGAATCACATTTCGCAGACGCCAAGTTCTACATGGATGAAGACATGGTGCCTGAAGCTCTTCCAAAATAGATCAAAACCATGGGTAAAGCAACACCTAAAAAACAGGAGTGGCAAGCCATGCCCAAGAAGCAAGAAGGGGAAGCCATGCCGTCTTCAAACAAGAACGATGATGAGCTTGCTAAACCTGCAACAACCAAAGGGAGTAGGACGCCTTCAAATGGATCAAACACACCCGTTTTCCGATACATCCCGATGTCAAGAAGAAAGAATGGTCAATCCCCGTTCGAAACTGAAGCAAGCAATGCCGATGCACAGTGGCACATGGATAATGTAAAGTTGCTCAAGACGAATGCAATTCTACCTCTGACACAGCTAAGCAACGCTAAGGTTGCAAGATTACCACAAGGCTTCGTAAAAGCTCTACCAAAGAGGGCGGAACCAAGTTTTCTCCCAACCAAGAGGACCGAAGAAGGTTTTGATCCGAACGCCTACAAACTCATGTCAAAAGCTGGGTACGACTTCGCTTCTTCTTCGAATCCTGGGAAAAAGGTTTCAAACACCGTCAACAATAAAAAACGTGACCTCACTGAGACTCAAAAGAAGTTGAAGAAGCATGGTTACGGAGTTAACAACAACAAAGCTGGACTTGGCTTCACACCAAATGCACCCGTGAAGATTTCAAGCCAAGCAAAAAATGCTAGCACTCAACATATCAGCGTGAGCATTGAACAAGATCAAGAGGAGCCTAAATCCACCCCTCGAACGCCAGTCTTCGATAGGATGAATCGTTCAAGACCCAGAACGTCAGCCCTTGATCACATTGGTGGTCAAAACCGAACCTCCGTCTTCAAGAGGCTTAACAGGCCAACCTCCCGAAGTTCTATTTTTGAAAGGTTGTCAAACCTAAGAAGCAAAGCAACAAGGCTAACTCTCCTCCTCATCAGTCAGCTTTGGAAAGACTTGAAGACAATAGGAAGTTTTCTAGAAATAGGAAGACAACGTCAAAGGAAGAAAAGCTCGACAGGCTAGCAGAAAAAGGCGACATTCGAAGCTCAATTCCTTCCAGGATGAAATGCCAAGCAATCTTGGAGGTTGACATAAATGGACCGCTGATAGTGAGAAGGCGCACCATCATCCATACTGGACAATCTTCATACCAACAAGCCCAAGAAGACGACACTAAAGAGGAAGTCCAAGATGTCTTCCAAATCACGATCCAAGAAGGCAAAGAAGACGAGATCCTCGAAGAAGATGTCACTGTTGCACCATAGCAACTTGAGGATGGGGGGCAAGCCACGGTTGATGATCTCAAGGAGCTTAACTTGGGCACAAAAGAGGAGCAAAAACCTATCTTTGTAAGTGCATTGCTAAGAGCAGACGAGATAGAGGAGTACTACCAACTGCTATCAGAGTACAAAGACGTCTTTGCTTGGACTTACAAAGAAATGCCCGGCCTTGACCCTATCATCACTGTGCATCATCTTGCAGTCAAGCCTGGAACGCGACCAATAAAGCAAACTCAAAGGCGTTATCGATCTGAGCTCATTCCACAAATCGAGGCAGAGATTGACAAGCTAATAGAAGCAGGATTCATTCGAGAAGTGCAATACCCCAAGTGGATCTCCAACATCGTCATCGTCCTTAAGAAATCTGGACAAATACGTGTTTACGTAGACTTCCGGGACCTCAACGACGCTTGCCCGAAGGACGACTTCCCCTTGCCAATCATCGAAATCATGGTGGACGCAACCACTGGCCACGAGGCACTGTCATTCATGGACGGTTCTTCTAGATACAATCAAATTCGTATGGCTCTTGAAGACGAGGAACTAACAACATTCCGCACTCCAAAAGGTATCTACTGTTACAAGGTGATGCCCTTTGGTCTAAAGAACACTGGAGCTACATATCAACGCGCAATGCAGAAAATCTTCAATGACATGCTACACAAGAACGTAGAATGTTATGTGGACGATGTGGTAGTCAAAACAAAGAAAAGATCAGATCACTTGAAGGATTTGCGAGTAGTGTTTGAAAGGCAGCGAAAATACAACCTCAAGATGAACCCGTTAAAATGTGCATTTGGTGTCACCTCCGGAAAGTTCCTCGGCTTCATCGTCAAGCACCGTGGTATTGAAGTGGACCAATCAAAAATCAAGGCCATTCAAAGCATGCCTGAGCCAAGAAACTTGCACAAGCTGAAAAGTCTACAAGGACGGCTAGCCTTCATCAGACGCTTCATCTCTAACTTTGCAGGGCGTTGTCAACCGTTCAGCCGACTCATGAAGAAGGATGTTCCGTTTGTATGGGACGAAGCATGCCACAATGCTTTTGAAAGCATAAAAAAGTATTTGTCAAGTCCACCTGTCTTGGGGGCGCCTGTGCCCGGGAAACCACTCATATTATACATCGCCGCTCAGGAAAGTTCAGTTGGAGCACTCTTAGCGCAAGAGAATGAATCCCAGAAAGAATGAGCGCTCTACTACCTCAGCCGAACCCTTACCGGTGCCGAGTTGAATTACTCCCCAATAGAAAAGATGTGCCTTGCCTTAGTGTTCGCCATCCAGAAACTCAGGCATTACATGCATGCTTACACCATCCACTTGGTTGCTAAAGCTGACCTGGTCAAATACGTCATGTCCAAACCAGTCTTGACAGGGCGACTCACTAAATGGGCGCTCTTGCTTAACCAATATGAGATCATCTACGTCCCAGCTAAAGCCGTAAAGGGACAAGCGCTAGCAGACTTTCTTGCCGATCACCCAATCCCAGCTGATTGGAAAATCTCAGATGACTTGCCTGACGAGGAAGTGTTCTACATCGACATCTTCCCGACATGGACGATGTTCTTCGACAGATCTGCACGAGCAGACGAAGTAGGGGCAGGAGTAGTATTCATGTCGCCACAAAGGCAGGTATTACCTTATTCCTTTCAACTAAGTGAATTATGCTCCAACAACGTCGCTGAGTACCAAGCACTGATCATCGGACTCCAAATGGCGATCAACATGGGAATCACAGCCCTTGAGGTATTTGGCGACTCCAAGCTCATAATCAATCAACTCTTATCTAAATGTGAGGTGAGGAAAGATGATCTCGTCCCATACTTCCGGCTGGCAACTCAACTGCTACAAGAGTTTGAGACTGTGACACTAGAACATGTGCCAAGAAAAGAAAACCAAATGGCAGACGCTCTTGCCAACCTAGCCTCAAGCATGACATTAGAAGAAGACGAAGCTACAGACGTGCCAGTCTGCCAAAGATGGGTGATCCCCCTCGTCACTAAAATGCTACTGGATGATACAAATGTTATCTCAGTACTTCCAGTCGATGTTGAAGAGTGGAGACAACCACTGATCGATTACTTAGAGCATGGAAAACTTCCAGACGATCCTAGACACCGCTCCGAAATACGTCGACGAGCACCACGCTTTCTTTATTACAAAGAAACACTCTACCGACGCTCTTTCGAATGAGTACTTCTGAGATGCCTAGGTGAGGAAGAAATTAATCAAGCCATGGAAGAAGCACACTCAGGCGTATGCGGGGCGCATCAATCTGGACCAAAGCTACATTGCCAGCTTAAAAGAATGGGTTACTACTGGCCAAGCATGGTGAATGACTGCCTGGAACATGCCAAAAGGTGCCAAGCCTGCCAATTCCACGCCAACTTCATACACCAACCAAATGAGCCATTACACCCTACAGCTGCTTCATGGTCATTCAATGCATGGGGATTGGACGTCGTAGGACCAATTACTCTGAAATCATCTGCAGGAGAAGCTTACATCCTAGCTGCAACAGATTACTTCTCCAAGTGGGCTGAAGCCATACCCCTAAGAGAAGTAAAGAAGGAAACTGTCGTCCGTTTTATCAAGGAGCACATCATCCACCGATATGGGGTGCCTCGCTACATCATCACTGACAACGGAAAGCAATTCTCCAACCGACTCATGGATAAGCTCTGTGAGAAATACAAGTTCAAGCAGCACAAGTCTTCCATGTATCATGCCCCGGCCAACGGTCTTGCAGAAGCATTCAACAAAACATTGTGCAATCTCTTAAAGAAGGTGATCGGCCGAACAAAGAGAGACTGGCATGAAAGAATAAGCGAAGCACTTTGGGCATATCGGACGACACATAGGACTCCTACCCAAGCTACGCCTTATTCTCTTGTATATGGCGTGGAAGCTGTTCTACCGCTCGAAAGTCAGATCCCCTCACTGAGAATGGCTATACAAGAAGGCTTGACTGATGAAAAGAATGCAAAGTTGCGCCTTCAAGAGTTGGAAGCACTCGACGAAAGAAGGCTCGAAGCTCAACAACACTTGGAATGCTACCAAGCACGGCTATCCAAGGCATTCAACAAGAAGGTCCGCCCAAGGTCTTTCCAAACTGGAGATCTCGTCCTCACATTGCGTAGGCCTATCATCACAACTCACAAGATGAAAAGCAAGTTCACATCAAAGTGGGATGGACCATACGTAATACAAGAAGTCTACACCAACGGCGCCTACTTAATCATGGCAGAAGACGACTTGAAGATTGGCACTATCAATGGAAGATTCTTGAAGCGCTACTACCCCTAAAAGGCAACAACCAACGTTCCTGGCCTGCAAGAGCATAAACTGTGTACGGAAAAATCATCATCAAAATCATTGCTAAATTCATCGCTCATTTGAACTACGTTATGACTTGATCCCTCCTCAATAGAGGGTACGTAGGCAACTTGAAACGTCAAAACTTCAAGTACAGTCACACCATCTAAAAAAAAACACTTTGAAGAATGAAGAGCAAATTCAAGAATGTAAATACTTTATTTCTTTGAAAGAAGGAGTCGGCTCCAAAAGCCTTATTACAAAAAAAAAAAAAAAAAAAAAAAAAAAAAAAAAAAACCAGAAGATACTACTTGAAAACTATGTCCCCAAAACTACGAAGACGATCTTCAAGCAAGCCTTCCAAAGTCTTCAAAGTCTCTGCCTCGGTGGGAGACAAGATGGGCAACTCCATAGTCATGCATTTCTCTCGTTCTAGGCGTGAAATCTCCTCCTGGTACTGAGAAAGTGTAGTTCCCTGCTCCGCGAGAACACTTTCAAGTTGTGATGCTTCGATTACCAACTGCTCTCACTCTCTCGCCAACGCATCTAGACGCTCTTGGACAGAAGTTAAAGAAGTCTATATAACTTGATAATTTCCCGAAGCAACTTGCTGAAAAGACTGGACTTGAGCCAGTGACGAGTTTATTGTTGCTAGCTAATGAGCTCTAACATCTGGACTCAACTTCTCCAAGGAAATAGTACGCAAGGAAGAATACTCAGTCGAGGCGGCCATAAGTTCGGCAATCTTGATCTTCAAGGATGAAGAATCAATGTTAAGGTTGTCAATCACAGAAACAAACTTCGACAAATCCTCATTGAGCAACGTAAGGTCTTCCAACGGGCACTTAGAAATCCTCTTCTCTATATGGCTCTTGATATCCATTGCCGCACCAAGACTGATGCGATGGATGACTTGCTCAGTACCGCTAAGGTTCGGCCCTCTCAAAGAGATCTCAGAGCTAGCTGGCAAAGGTGTTGGACGCATGACAGGTTCTTGCATACCTTCACCTACACATGGCAAACTTGGGAAGTTTGGCGGATTTGGAACAAGCTATGCACCAGGCGGATCCCCGATCTCCCTGTCTGTAGGTAGTTCGCCCGCAAATAGCATCTCCGTATAGGAATAAACATCTGCAGTTGCCAAATCAAAAGAACAAGAAGGCCCAACCTAAAGAAGACAAAGAAAAATGTTAGAAACGAAAGCCATGATGAAAGCATAAGAAATCACGAGAGAAAATGAAGTACGTACATCTCTCTCAAATGGCACACGGTCATCGAGTAGAGAAGGTCTAAACACTTCTTTCCTCTTATGACGAAAATTGACATTGCTGTCAACCTGAGCATCCTCAAGTGGTCGCTTGTTTGAAACTTGTTGACGCTGTTGCAAAATAAATCCATCTTCGTGCAAGTTAACTTCATCTCCCGCCTCTTCAGAAGCATCTGGATGTCGAGGAGACAAGCATGGGCATTGATGAGCTAAAGCTACAGGTCTATCTTGTAAGGGAGCCACACTGGTGTAATCAAGAGCTACCACTTGCATAGGAACCACATGACAGCCCTCTCTCGACATATCATTGCCCGAGTGAGAAGAATTGGTACCACTTGCCATCCCCAAGTTCTTATAATATACCTTTGACCACCAACGAGCATAAACGCGGGTCACTGGATTACTCTTGAACTCGTCCTTGGCTGGCAGCATGATAACAGCATTTGTACATGCACGGGTACAAGACTCCCAATACATATACATGGCTTGCAAGGATGCTGATTGGTTCTTTTCCTTCAGCTTGCCTGGCAAGTTTTGGACAAAACCAAATTGCCTGCTGAAACGGTGGGGACTATATGGCTGAACAATGCATCGGTCTTCTTGCCGCAAAGAAACAAACCCCGAATGAAGACTTATAAGATAAGACAAGTCTGACGAGCAGAGATGCGAGTTGTCTACGATGCCTCGCCGCACCGAGCCAACTCTCGCTAAGGGGTCCATCCTCAAATCTTCACAACTTTCAAATAGCGCTCGTGCCTGTAAATCATCAAAGCTCTTCGCGGAGAGCACGCCAGAATACTTCGCCATCAAAGGCCCCATCTTGGCTGCAGTCGATGAAGAAGGCCTTGACTTGTCTAGAGTCGTCAAAGAAAAATGAGTGCCAAAATATTCACCCAACCAACCATACACATAGTGGTAGGGAAGCACCGCAGCACGATCTTCAATGCTTGCCGAGTTCGAAACAATGCTCAAGCCATTGTAAATGTTGGCTAAAACCGGAATAGCAAGGCTAAAAGACTCACCTGCAGCCATCTTACTAGCAATTTTGAAAACTCCAAGACGAATTAAGTTGACATCGCCTGTCGGGAAAACAAACTTACAAAGCCAGCAAGCTAAGAAAGCAGCTAAGTAAGACTCCTCCACATGTTCTGATGCTATGCCAACATCCTCAAACGCTCTCAACTTGTCAAAAGAACGGCGCCTGGTTGAGCCAATAACACCAGACGGGTCTGAGTCTCCCTTTGGCCTAGTGGTCTTGTTACGGCCATTTTTGTTCAAAGACTTCTTATACCTCATGGCCTTCCAGTACCAAAATCGGATCCATGAGGAAATCCTCACGCCTGATTTACCTTGAGCGTCCTGGAAAAGCTTGTGATACGCCCAAAACAAACAGCGGCAACTCGCAGGCAATCTTCGGCTATTGCAAAGAGAAAGTTCCTCCGCGCTGGGAACGACCTCGTCATAAAACTTACCTTGGATCGGCAAGCCTCCTATCCTGTGAAGATCCCAAAGTGAAATTGACATCTCCCCTTGCACCGCGTGAAGTGTGTTGGTCGCTGAACACCAATGCTCAAAGAACGCACGAATGATGGAAGGGTGACGATCATAACTAAACAAAGATGCGTACACAGCGTGGTAAAGGCCCGCTTTAGTAAGCACATCTTTAGATCAGCTTAGGACATCTTCAAGCCACTCCCAATAAAACTCATCAAAGACGGCTTCTCCAGTAGTCGACAGCGTACCATTCCAAGCTATGGCTCCGCTGCGAATGTGATCACCAAGAAGCTTAAACGAGGCCGGATGATGGTCACGAGCATGGTGCAAATGGTTCAAAATAAGAACCCTCAATGTGCACGCCTTTTTCTTCGTATTTGGTTTAACAGTGTCTACCACCTCCTAAGATACTTCAGAAGACCACGACTTAATATGCATGAAATTGTCTTTCACAAGAAAAGCAAGCGCCTTAGGACCAGTTAGTGGCGGGTAAAGCTTCAACGTTGTTCCCTCATCTTGTGAATCGTCTTCCTTCGCAAGAATGGTGATGGTGTTGTTCCCAAAACATTTGAAAAATACCATGACCGCAAATCAGCCACAAAACTTGAGCAGCACGACAAAGATGGCAGCTACAGGATGGTCCTTCAATGCACACTACAATGGCAAAGGAAACCAAAATGCTACGCAATCGCACTACATAAACCCGCAGCGATTACGCAAGCAGTTTCTTGCACCGCATATCGACGTTACCGCCAAGAGAAAACTGTGGTCAAAAGGCACTACACAGCGAAACCTCGTTGCAGTCTCTTGCACAGCACCACACGGCAGTGCACCACCGAGGGAAAACTGTGGTCAAAAGGCACTACACAGCAAAACCTCGTTGCAGTCTCTTGCACAAGCACACCCACAGCCTGCTACCACGGCTCTAAAAGCTTCGCGAAGATCCTGGCGTCAAGCTCTACCTTCTCAAGATTAAAGATTCCTGACATTACAAACAAAGAAATCCATCAGTGGGGACACACACATTGTGTAAAAAAAATAAAAAAAAACACATTATATTATGTTATATATATATATATATATATATAGACATATGTGTGCACGGTTTGGTGATGGGACAAGTGCACGGAATGGAGATGGTCACGGGACGATCAACTTCCATATATATATATATATATATGGCTTGAAAAGACGCAAATGGTGATGGTGATGGGACAAATATATATATACATATATGCATGGCTCAAAAGATGAAAATGGTATGCACAGCTCAAAAGACATATATATATATACACACACACATGTGACTCACCAAGTAAAAGCAGCATGAAGGAATTGCAGAGGGCAAAGCACATTATATTACATATATGTATGTATGCACGGTGATAAAGCAAACTACAACAGCAGCTTTTCGTATATATATATATATATATATATATATATATATATATATATATATATATATATATGTATATATATATATATATATGTATATACTCATGTGACTCACCAAGTAAAAGCAGCAGCGCAGGAATGCTAGACAATGGTGTAGTGGCGATACAAGGCAACAAGCAACGCAATGGTTGAAGCTGTATAATGAGTGTACAAGCAAATGAGCAATCCTATATATATATATAAAGGTCCCCGGAAAAGCAAATGAAATGCTGTGGCTATTCAAAACGCAGGTCCGTGACTGTGCAAATAATAGTGACTGTGCAAATGACCACCTTTGCTTGGAAAAGAAAACCAGAATGAGAAGTAATGATTGTGCCAGCATCACCGAAAGCAAAGAAAAGAAGTGATTGACAAGCACCGTCCAAAGGAAATGATAATAAGCAAGCAAGTCAAGAATGGAGAAATGGATGCCAGCATCACCGAAAGCAAAGAAAAGAAGTGATTGACAAGCACCATCCAAAGGAAATGATAATAAGCAAGAAAGACAGGTCATGATGCATGCTACTATTAGCAAGTCAAGAATGGAGAAATGGATGCATCAGGCACCATCTAAAAAAAAAAAATGCTGGAGACATAATGATTGAAAGGAAGAAAGGTTTCCGTCATTAAAAAAAAAAAAAGTGAAAAAATGGTGGAGACATAATGATTGAAAAGAAGAAGGTTTTCCGTCTAATAAAAAAAATAAAAATAAATAAATAAATAAATAAAAGTGAAAAGGGTGGTGGAGACATAATAGGGGGTAAAAGAATAGTGTGCATCAGGCACCATCTAAATAAAAAATAAAAAAATAAAAAAAGGAGTAACACATCTTAGTCAGATATACGTTTTAGCACAACATACTGAATAAAATAAAGCATGTCCATTGATATCTCTAAGAAATTACAAGTGCGCAAAAAAAAAAAAAAAAAAAAGGAGCCTTCACAAATGTCACTTATGTGAAGCCTCAGTACTTGAAGCCTTAGTACTCGGCAGAACCCTGGAAGAGGGAGGCACTGGTGATGGATTATTCGGGGCCGCAATACTTGGTTGAACTCCAGATGATGAAGGCAAAAGGTGCCTCTGGAATACATCCACAAATCTTCGATTGTCACTTTGAATCCGACCTTCGGAGTCCAGCAACTGATCAAGCTTCCTCTTCATGCTCGTCGAATAATTATTTGCAAGCATGTGCAACTCTCTATTCTCGTGCTTCAGTTGTCTGATCACTTGATTAAGAGCTACCACCTCGGCTGTCAATAATTCAACCTGGCGAGTTCGAACAAGTAAGCGTTGGCCCATGTTGGAAACAGAGTTCGCACACTGGACACTGAGAGCCTGGGACTCTCGAACAACTAATTCATTGGACCGTCGTGAAAGTATCCTATTATCTTTAGGAGTGATAAGGTTCCTAGTTACAACCGTAGCCGTTGCTGCATCCCTCATTACAGAGTCTTCAACTGTAAGAGGGTCATTAGAAGATGAGAAGGACGGGCGTCATATATTACCCTGACACGGTGCACCTGTGTCACTGCTGAGACTCAAATCTAAACAAATGTTTGATGGGTTAGCCATTTCCAAAAAAATGGTAAAAGAAAAGGGTTGGAGTGAGTAAAAATCTCAGAAATACAGCAAAGACAATTTTCAAAGGCGGGCAATCTTCAAAGTGTGCAGGCAAGTTGAAAACGATTGACACCTCTTTAAAAAGAAGAGGCAACACAACCACTTGTTCAAAAAAAAAAAAAATAAATAAATCGAAGAGACACCGCTCTTCGAATTTCAAAACCCGGATTTTCCTGCGTAAAATCCGTCAACACTTTTCAGACACAGTTTCAGCTTTCGGCTATCACATGCAACTTTGCCAAAGATCACTGACAAAGTTGAAAACGTGTGGAGTCCATCATACCCACCTACCCGACTTTTGGCCGACAAAGCATGGGAGACAAGGCCACATCCACCCTGCCACTTGCTGTTGAGAGCTCACCATATAATTCGACCTTCATCCTCTATTGCAAGACACATATCCAACTTTTCTTCTTCCTTGCCGAATGTATCCGCAACCAAAACTCAGTTTTCTTCCTCCCTGAAGATACAAATGCCTAACTCTTCTTCCTTACCAAGAATACATCTCCAACTAAAACCTCTTGACACACTCAGTTTTCTTCCTCCCTGGAAACGCCTCTTCAACCAAGTCACACCGGAGCAAAGGTATCTCATATCACTGGGGTTGAAAGCAAGAGTATCTCATAGCATGCTTTCTCCCTGTCCTTTCCTTTGTCCTTGTTCTTACCTACAAAGACAAGGATAAAGAAAGCAATATGTCGGAACCTCCACTCAAGCTCCTGGTAAGGAACCGACTGCTTGGAACCTTTCCTAATTGCTCACCTAGCACTGCTCTCGAAGTACCCATTATCTCAACATCTTATGCTTCTAGAGAAGATACCACATCTGCCGGGAGAACAAAAGAGGTGAGTGAAAATGATGCATCGAAGCATGCGGAGACAAGCTCAACAAATACATGTGCTGATCATCCGCTACTTCTTCAAAAGCAAAAGTATCTCATATCATCAGGGTTGAAAGCAAAGGTATCTCATATCATGCTTTTTCCCTATCATTTCCTTTGCCTTTGTTCTTGCCTGCAGAACAAGGAGAAAGGAAGCAATCAGTCGGAACCTGAAATTAAACGTCCGATCAGGAACTGATTGCCCGGAACCTTTGCCTGGTTGCTTACCTAGCGTTGCTCTCGAGTACTTATCTTCAACTGTTGACGGATCTCGAATTTCCTCAGCAAATATTTCAAAACAGTTGATATGGTGTTAGCTCTTTACACTGAAGCTGCTAAGCATAGATGAGTGGCTGAAAAGTGATGCTCTGAATGACCATTTAAAGGCAAAAGGTTGCGCACCACTTCGGCTAGGCGAAAGAAACAAGTAAAGAAAAACGCAGCACGATGAGCCGGAACAAATCATTATGGCAGAACACCCTTCTCAGTAGAACTGCATAATCTAGACTGAAGGGTCTAAGTCAAATCCAAGCCTGCCATCGTTGCTATAATCAAAGAGCTCGAGAAGCTTTAACAATCTTTCGCTGGCACTATCGCCAAAGAGCAAAGTCTCAATAATCCTTAAAGATCAAGTCACCAACTGGAAGAAGAGCCATCAATCTTGAAGATCATATCGTTGACCAAACTGCTCAGGGTTCATATGAAAATGCTGCGAACTTCCTTGATCTTTCAAAGCATGCATGTCCTGAAACTGCTCGTGGTCATGTTTAAGTTCGAGATCAAGCCTCGACGGCCCTTAAAGAAATCACAAGTCCGATTCAAGATCAAGTGGCCACCACCCTTGAATCAAATCCAGTTCAAGATTAAGTCTGTGGAAAGTCCTTTGGAGGAAACCAGAAAACCCTCCAGCCCAGTTCATGAATAGCCTGTGGAAAGTCAACAATTGGAGGAAACCAGAAAATCCTCCAACCCAATTCAAGAATAAGCCTGTGGAAAGTCAACAATTGGAGGAAACCAGAAAATCCTCCGAACCAGTACAAGATCAAAGCTGTGGAAAGTCAACAAGCGCAACAAAATACGTGCCGATTCACCCACTACCAAAGCAAAAGATCATCTACCACATGAAGCTCCTTGTGGTCAAATTTCAACCTTCAAGATCAAGCCTCAACGGCCTTTGAAGAAATTTCAAACAAAGTTCAAGATCAAGCCCCAACGGCCCTTGAAGAAATTACCAACCCAGTTCAAGATCAAGCCTCAACGACCCTTGGATCAACATCTGCAGTAAGGGACTTCAAAACGCATCTTCTACACATGACAAGCACATGTATACGACGCGCCTTGAAGTGGGGGCATTTGTAGACATCGAAATTTTGGTAAAATAAATGTTGATCAATAATTAAAATTTCAACGTTTATGTGTCACATAAATTTTACACATAGCATGTGACTAAACGAAAAATCAAAATAAATCGTAAAAGTCATCAAACAGGACATGTGTCAACACCTGGCAGAAATGATTTATTTCATCTAATTATTTAAATCCAAAAAATCAAGTTTTGGAATTCTATAAATAGGAGGCCAAGGCATTCATTTTAGACACCAATTCATAACCAATTCACCTTACACCACAACCTTGAAGCTTTAAAACTCCAAAGCTCCCAAGCAAATCCCGAATGATCAAGAAATCTCTCTTCGTTCTTCGTCAAATCCTCATTTAAAAGCAAGCCCCAACGGTCCTTGAAGAACTTCCACTAATTCAAGATCAAGCCCTCCCCCACGGCCCTTGAATAAAGTGTTCATCATTCATCATTCGTTCATCCCTAGATCAAGCCCCGACGGCCCTTTGGATCAACGACGTCAACAAATCCGCACAACTGTTTATCCCAAGATCAAGCCCCGACAACCCTTTGGATCAACAACATCAAATCCACCCATTACAAAGATAGAATCAGAGGCTAAATTTGTAGAAGAGATTGTAACCCCTAAATCATCAATACAAATATTATTTTGTACACGTGTTCTTGTCTCGTTCATCGCAGGAATTTCCGTGTTTACAGAAGCTTTTGTGGTGGGTGAAGCTTTGTGGGTGAATTTTGTGGTGGGTGAAGCTTTTGTGGTGGGTGAAGCTTTTGTTGGTGAAGCTTTTATGGGTGAAGCTTTTGTAGGTGAAGCTTTTGTAGGTGAAGCTTTTGTAGGTGAAGCTATTGTGGGTGAAGCTTTTGTAGGTGAAGCTTTTGAGTTGAAGCTTTGTAGGTGAAGCTTTGGAGTTGAAGCTTTTGTTGGGTACCATGAATTGATTTTGCTTCACACTATCTTGATCAAGATAATGTGAAGCTTTTGAGAATTTGTAGTTGTCCTCCATTGATGAAGCTTTTGTTGGTGAAGCTTTGGAGTTGAAGTTTTTGTTGATGAAGCTTTTATGGGTGAACCTTTTGTTGAGTACCATGAATTGATTTTGCTTCACACTATCTTGATCAAGATAGTGTGAAGCTTTTGAGAATTTCTAGTTGTCCTCCATTGGTGAAGCTTTTGTGGTGAAACTTTTGTTGGTGAAGCTTTTGTTGTGAAGCTTTTGTTAGATACCATGAATTGATTTTGCTTCACACTATCTTGATCAAGATAGTGTGAAGTTTTTGAGAATTTGTAGTTGTCCTCCATTGATGAAGCTTTTGTTGGTGAAGCTTTGTTGGGTACCACGAATTGATTTTGCTTCACACTATCTTGATCAAGATAGTGTCAAACTTTTGAGAATTTGTAGTTGTCCTCCATTGATGAAGCTTTGTTGAATTTCCCTTTTTTTTTTTTTTTTTTTGGAAACTAGAAATTTGAAAATGTGGGAGAAACAACATATACAAATTTTGCTTCCACACTGTTGAGCAAGAGATTATGATGCAAGCCACACCTTGTAGTAGTCAAATGTTTGGATGAACCATATAAATTGAATTTGCTTCGAACAGTCTTGAATTTGCTTCGAAGGTTTGAGAATTGTAGTTGCCCTCCATTGATGAAGCTTTTGTTGGCACCATAAATTGGTTTTGCTTCACACTGTCTTGATCAAAAGTGTGTGAAGCTTTTGAGCATTGTGGTTGAACTCTTTTGATGAAGCTCTTGTTGGCACCATAAATTGGTTTTGCTTCACACTGTCTTGATCAAGAGTGTGTGAATCTTTTTAGAATTGTTGTTGCCCTCCATTGATGAAGCTCTTGTTGGCACCATAAATTGGTTTTGCTTCACACTATCTTGATCAAGAATGTGTGAAGCTTTTGAGAATTATGGTTACGCTCCATTGATGAAGCTCTTGTTGGCACTATAAATTGGTTTTTCTTCACACTGTCTTGATCAAGAATGTGTGAAGCTTTCTACGAGTTGTAGTGTTTGCATTGTTACAAATGAGAAATGTCTGAAGTAAATGCAAGAGGGCTGAATAGCTTGATCTTCGTATGCCATACACTGAAGTTGTTGTTGGCTACCAATAAGACTTTGTTGGTGACTATAACTCTTGTTAGGCATAAGTGCTCCCCTAATTGAGTTGTAAAACTTGAAGGTTTTTTATTATTTGTGAATGCTAGGAGTTCACATGTACAAGTTGTACAACTTATTTTCTGGTTGGTGGAATGAATGGTGAGTTGTTTTCATCACTTGGTTGGTGGTACGAAGGTGAGTTCCTTCATCACCTTTTATCACATTTCATCACCTGGTTGGTGGCACGAAGATGAGTTCCTTCTTCACCTAGTTGGTGGCATGAGTGGCAAGTTGCCAAATGATATTAGAGTACAGGTTGTACATTTCATCACCTGGTTGATGGCATGAAGGAGAGTACGGGTTGTACATTTCATCACCTGGTTAGTGGCATGAAGATGAGTTCTTTCTTCACCTGGTTGGTGGCATGAAAGAGAGTACGGGTTGTACATTTCATCACCTGGTTAGTGGCATGAAGATGAGTTCCTTCTTTACCTGGTTGGTGGCATGAGTGGCAAGTTGCCAAATGATATTAGAGTACGGGTTGTACATTTCATCACCTGGTTGGTGGCATTAAGGAGAGTACGGGTTGTACATTTCATCACCTAGTTGGTGGCATGAAGATGAGTTCCTTCTTCACTTGGTTGGTGGTATAGTGGCAAGTTGCCAAATGATATTAGAGTACGGGTTGTACATTTCATCACCTGGTTGGTGGCATGAAGAAGAGTACGAGTTGTACATTTCATCACCTAGTTGGTGGCATGAAGATGAGTTCCTTCTTCACACTTCATCACCTGGTTGGTAAGAATAAGGGCAAGGTGTCGAGGCATATTGTAGCAAGTGTCGAAGACACAAAGTATGTTGAACCCTTTCGAAGCACAGTTAGCTTATGTATGGATGTGTTGGAATGTATGATGTTTATGTTGATTGATATGAATGATGCTTATGAATGTTTTATTATGCATGAAGGGATCCATGCTTTTGATATGTAAACCATGTTGGTTGTAACACTTAGTATCACATACTTTGTGTCAAAGTACGCATGTTGAAGCTCTGAGTTGGAGTATAAGGGTAGGTCAGCGTAGACTAAGTGTTCCAATGCTAGGAACGCAAAAGACTTAGAAGAAGTTGTCTGAATTCCCTATTCTTTAAATATTTTCTGAATGGCTTATGTGACAAAAGATCTCAAACGGTTAAGAGTCAAAACATTTGTAATGTGTATGCCTTCTTATAATAGCATTTCCTTCAGTACCTAGTCTTCCACTTTGAAAGAGTGAGGCTTGGCCCCATAGTTATAATAGTCGACGATACGTTCACCCTTAGTTGTCTTAATACGAACTTTTATCCCTCTTGTTGTAATGGGCTTGCTAAGAGTAAAAATCCCTCCTCTTACCAAGAGACAGATACGTTTAGTGACTTAGCGAGTAGCTAAATGAGGCAGGAGATGATGCAATAGGTGTCTGAATGGCCAATATCTCCTCACTTGGTAAAACTTCACTTCCACTTCCCACTTGTTGATAAGGGTTAACCATATGGAGGTTCCCTTGGTATGTCTTTGCTTCGGCGGAGGCGTGATTGTAATCATGTGCCATCACCTCAGAGTAAGTCTTCCAAGTGTTGGCATTGATCATGTACTTGAGAAACAATCATGTAGGCCTGCCGTGAAGGCCTTGAGGGCGGTCTTGTCATCAGCCTCAGCGTAGCGAGAATACTCATAGCTGAAGCGACCGGCATACTCTCGTAGTGACTCGTCTAGCTTCTGGCGAATAGTGTACAAGTCATCTGCAGAATGCAAGTGATCAGTCTGGAAGATGTGTTGAGAGACAACAGTTTCCTCAGTTTCTTAAATCAGTCTACTGTATCAGGTGGAAGACGGCAATACCAGTTTAGAGCTCCGCGAGAAAGGGTGGAGGGGAAGAGAAGACATCGCTCTTCGTCGATGTGCATCTGATATGCCATGGTGGACTCAAAGAGGTTAAGGTGTTCAATTGGGTCCTCCCTTCTACTATAGAGTTGTAAACCAAGCTTTTCTTTTGTCTTTGCTTAAAGGGGGTGTCGAGGATCCTTCTTGTGAGAGGGCCAGGCCTGGGTTGGTTCCAGTCAAGTATCTCGGCCTGACGTTCGGCCTTCAACTTGTTTACTTCCTCAAGGAGCTGTAGGACAAGGGGGTCCTGAGTGGAGTCATGTACCACTGAAATTTTCTTTCGTAAGTCTCCATCGCCTCTTGGAAGTAAGAAAGTTTGAGCAAGGGTGTGTGGTTTTTTCTTGGACTCGCCGTACTAACTTCTAGGGCGAGTCTGTCGAAATACCTCAGAGTCCTCTGTACCTTCATGTTCCTCTGGGACCTGTGGTTCCTTCCCTAGATTGGCAGCTGGCCTGGGTCGTGGGAGGGGACCGAGTCTTTCAAAAACCCTTGGGTAATTGATCTTCGAGCATATGTGGAGGGGATTTTCTCAATGTTGCTTTAGCAAATCTCGGCAATCACAATAACGGCTTTCGATCCTTCCAACCCTTCTGCAAGAAGGTGTCTTCCTCCACTTCTTATGTTTCGGGTCGAATCATCTAGGTTGAGAAAAGTCTCATGTTGATCAATATTTTGATGATTAGCTCGCTCCTCATCAGGGATACCCATGTCGAAGGGAGGTGACCCTCCGTGTTGAGGGGCACCCAGATGATGGTTGATGTCCACAAGGGCAACGAGCTCGCGTGTTTGAGTACGCCTAGTTTCGTGGATCGCCTCAAAGAGCTTCTCATATTGCTCCTGGAGGACCTCATTATTCATTGCTATCTTGTTGTTCTGAGCTTCTAGCTCATCAACTTTAGCTTGAAGAACAACCCTCTTTCCTTCATTCTTTCGTTGCTTTGCACTAGGTGCAAGAGGGGTGTCATTTTATGTGTTGTGGCTTCCTTCGCTCCCCATGTTGGAAAGGGATGCCTAGTCAAAAGAGAGTGTACAAATGGTGGAAACCAGCTTGGCAAAGCTAAAGAGAGTGGGAATAAGTGTCGCTCCCATAGACGGCGCCAAATGTTGATGCACAAAATCAGTGAGGACTTTGGTACAACAAAAAGTGTCAAGTTTGTGACCTTCGCTAGATTGCTTCGATCACTAGTGTGGATAAATATGTAAATGGATAGAGATAGGGAAGTAAATACAAGATGTATGTGGTTCACCCAGATTGGCTACGTCCACGGAGTAGATGAGTTCTCATTAATTGTGAAGGGTTTACACAAGTACATAGGTTCAAGCTCTCCTTCAGTGAGTACTAGTGAATGATTTAGTACAAATGACATTAGGAAATACTGTGAGAGAATGATCTCTATTTATAGAAGAGTTTCTAGTTTCATTCTGACATTGACACGTGTCGTGTTGTGATTGGCTTCTGATGTTGACACATGTCGTGCTATGATTGGCTTCTGATGTCGACACGTGTCGCGCTGTGATTGGCCTCCTGATTGGAGGGAAACTCTTCTGGGTCCTTGACGGTATAACGTTGACCAGTGCTCAGTAGTTTTGGGATTGGTCAAGTATGGTACAGACACCTTCGGTATGTACAAAAATATGCGACAATGTCCAAGTCTTGGTAATCCGTGAAATTTCAAGATTGTGCTTTAGTCTCTTTCATGCTCCTTATATGCTTGTAAACTTTACGATTGTGTTCAAGAGGTCTAAGGTAATCAATTAAATGGTTAAGATGATATGATGGGAGTATAGACGAACATAATTCAGAGTGCGTGAGGTTACATCTTGGGTTGTTGAGCACTTTGACCATTAGCCCCATCAAATTCACCAATCTTTTGTGCCTAACCTTCGCAACCATAGCCGCCTGCGCCTACTTCCAGATACAATACAAACAACTCCATCAGGTCATAAACTCACAATTTCCCCTAATTATAAAACCAAGAATTGAAACGAAAAGAAGGGAAGAAAAAAAAGCAGAACACTTAGTACCCGAAAACCAAAATGCACATCAATATTCTAATTTTCTTAGCAAAGATTGTGACCTTGACCAAAATTTCCAAGTTAACCTTACAAATGAATGTCAGCAACATTAACAAAGTAATGAGGTTCTCCATCTTCTCCACTAATAACACCAACATCAATCTGTTATCTCTGCCCTGCAGAAGACAATAATATAAATCACAAATTAAATGCAAAACCGAAAGAGAAAAAAATATATAAAAATAAATAAATTATATCTATATGTGTCAATTGATTTCTCAGTAAGTGAATTTATATATATGTATCTGTATATATGTGAACATGAGCAAGCTGGTTTTCATCATATACACACCCACTATTAGAGCTATTAGCTTAGCTAGAGTTTTGCTTGGTTGGCTATTGTTACATGTTAAAAAGCGAGACATGATATTAGTTTGGCTACTAATTGATTATTTTCAAATGGAAGAAGGGATTAAGGAACAAACAACTTCACTTTCAATAAACCTCTAGCTTGCATATATGAGTAAACATCCAAATTTCTTTATTCTTCTAATTATTGCTTATAGGTTTCTATTTATTGAATTAATATGGTTGATGGTTCAGAAAAGTAGGAAGCAGAAATTTTAAGCATCATTGTAAGTAGAGGTCAACATGATCAAGAAATGACTTTACAAGTACCCTCATTCCATTCAAGATCAACCCAACATTCTTTGAGCCCCACCCAAACCTCTGCATCATTAAAATGAAATCTCAAAATTCTCTTTGGTTGGCTTGCAATGCCATTTCCATGTTCATCATCTTCTTCCCCTGTTTTTTTACTATGGCGCATGTTGAGGCATCAAGACCTGTTATAAGGTGCACAAGATAAACGTACTTTTTAAGTCCATAAAACGAACAATCACAAATTACTCAAATATTGAAACCCTAATTCTGCAATTCCCCAATAAATCACAGATTTCAAAACGAAATTACATCAAATTTCAAATGAACAATCATAAATAGAAGACCAAATCCTAATTTTTCAATTCCACCAAACATTGAAATCCTAAAATACACAATTTTATACGCACCAAACCCTAAAATAGAAGGACAAAAAAAAAAAAAAAAAAAAAAAAAAAAAAAAAAAAAACCCTAAAACAGAAGACCAAATCCTAATTCATAAATTCCACAAAACAGTAAAACCCTAAAATACAAATTAAACATCACGTAAATTAGAGAATCCACAATCTTATACTTGCTTACACTTCTTCTATCGCATTTCGTCCGCCATCTCGATGATGAACTCGGTGGAGAAGATGTTAGCTTGGCGCCGTAGCCTTTGCATCCACCGGTGGTCTTCTTCACCGTATTATCATAGTTGCTACTCATCAGGAAGGTGTCCGAAGATCAACTACGGGACATAGACCTCTCATCCTGGTGAATCTCGATGGGGAACTCCAGCGTCATTGTTGTAGATGTTGATGCATACGTCAATGGAAGGAGACAATGAGGAGATGAGTGAGAGTAGTACCTGCTGATATTGAGAGCGGTTGAGATAACGGAGGTGGTCACTGTTAGGGCGTCCAAGTTAGGGATGGGCAATGGTTATGGCGGGCGGGTAACCGCGGTTAATTTACCCATAACCGTTTATGCTCATACCCGCATAACCGTTTACCCGTTGGGTAATTGCCTAAACGGTTATACCCATACCCAGAATCATTTATAAACGGTTAACCATACCCATTTAACCATAACTATTTAGTACCCGTTTACCCATTTATCCTTTTTAACCCGTTTATCTTTTTCTTTTTTTTTATCATTACCTTTTTTTCACCCATCTACAAGTTTTTTAACAACTTGAAAATTAAAAAAAAAAATTGTCATAATTTTTTTTTTTTTTTTGACAATTAAACACCGTTGTAGGTACATTCATCATACATTTCCATATTTTAATTTTTGAAGTCCTTATACCATTCCAATAATTGAAATAATAGTTTACGGATGATATTTTTAACTGTTACCAATGAAGGTAAATATAATATTTGCTAAGTATTATTGGGTTACAAAAATTGTTTAAAAGACATTTCTGTCAAAACATTTCTTTCAATTTCACGGTTACCCGCAAGGAATTTAAATTAATTTGGTTAATTCCTTGATGATGAGAATCATCATTCCTGTAGTAGTGTTATTGAGAGAAAGACCGATGAATTCCTTGCTATTTTATTGGATGCTAAGTATTATTGGATCAAGAACATGGTTTGTGTTAGTTTTACATATATAAAATAAATGGGTAAACAGTTACCCATTTATAACCGCGATTAATACTCATAACCGCTCATTTAAATTTCGCGGGTAAACAGTTATACCTATAACCGTTTATTTATCTAAACGGTTACCCATAATCGTAACCGTTTAATTTAAATGGGCGGATAACCACGGTTACCCAAAACCAATGGGTATTTGCCCATCTCTAGTCCGAGCAACTAAAGAGGAGACAGAGAGGGGAGATAGAGCATAGCCGAGAGATCATCAGGGATATTGGACGAACAAAAGACTTGTCGTTAGGGGTAGAATTGGAAACTTATTGTTTGGGCCATTTTAATTGGACTGGTTTAATGTTGGACTTTGTCATAACCATTAAATAAAGTTGTTATATGGTTTGTGGTTAAAATTCAAAGTATTGAAGCCATTTTTATTAGTTTTCCTTTAATTTTTTTTTCAGTGAAGCTGTGAGCGACAGAAAAAGGTAGAGGAAGTTGGGAGTCCCACGTGTCACCATCTCCAATTAATGCAAGATAAATGGGTAAAGTTGGAATAACAGCAAAATAATCGGGGGTAAAATCGGAAATCCAATGTAGCTAACCCACAGTGATTTCCCCACCTGTTTTAGCATATACTGGTAATTGTGCCCGCGAGTTGCTGCGAGTTTTAAAATTAAAAAAAATCACAATAATTAACCCGTTTCAACCAAGAAGAAAAAAGTTAGTTTGATAATCTTAAACTAGTAGAAAACTTTAATATTATAGCCATAGTATTTAATCTCACATGAGTGAGATTAAAAAATCCCAAAGTACATCAAAAATACCAAAGCACATAAAAAAAATTCATAATAATTAATTTATGCGTGTGAAAACTATGCAAACGCTCGTGATCATAGCCTCTACACTTTGATGATGGGTACATCGTCATTTGGATTTTAAAACCTTACAAACCCTCTTGAACAATTTTTTTAGGAGAGTTCAAAATAAATAAAAAAATTCACAATAATTAATGTTTAAAAGTGTGAAAAATGTAAAAAAAAAAAAAAAAAGTGAAATATACAAATGCTCGTGATTGCATCTTTTATGCTTAGATGATGGTTACGTCGTAGTTAGATTGTTAAAAATGTCCAAACCCCCATGAATAGTGTTTATTGTTTGAATGCAAAATTAACAAAAATTCATAATAAGTAATGTAAAAGTGTGAAATATGTAAAAAGAAATATACAATCACTTGTATTGACAAGATTTACAACTTTCGTGAAGGGGTCAACACCATAATCCATAAACCCTAGATTTATATTTAAAGGTCGATTGCCATTTACGCTCTATCCTTCTCACCGAATTTTATTTTTCTGATTTTCTTTTTTGAAAACATGATCTTTTAGCGGATGTAAAAAAATGAACGATTTGGATTGTCTATATCACATTCCACTATTTATGGTTAACTAAAAATGAGTCATTGTTATATAGTTTCTAGAGACTTTATAAATTCCAAGAAATATTCTCACTAACCATAAAATCCAAAAGTGATATCAACAATCTGAACCGTTCATTTTTCTGCATCCACTAAAAGATCATCTTTTCAAAAAAGAAAAAGAAAAAAAAAACAAAATTTGTTGAGAAAATTTAACAGTCAAATTTGAACGACAATTAACAGTCAAATTTAAATCTCTAGTTTATAGGATTATGGTTGCGAATTTCAGAGTTGACCTCTTCACAAAAGTTGCAGAGCTTGTCATTACGAGCCTTTGTATATATTCTATTTATTTATTTTCCACACACTCTACATTAATTAAAAAACTACTAAAAACCTTACTACAACAATAGCCATATGATTTAATCTCACTTATGTGAGATTAAACATTACCGTTGGATTCTTTGATCTCACTTACGTTTTTAGTATTAGGTTTTTCATTTAATTATTTATTGAAAGATCAATATATTTTTCTTTAATGGATAACAGGTCAGATCATATCACTTGTTAATATTAACGAGTCAAGTTTGGGACGGGTCATATTTACATGTTCATTTTAACGGATGTTACACGACACGAGCCGTTAAGATATTGAATATGTCACGAAAATGACATGAACCCTTGAAAAATACAACATGAATGCCAAATCTAGTAACCAACAAGCAATGAAATGTAAAACCCAAAAAAGCAACAAGATTCGTTCTACTAGCTTTTACAACTAATTAATTGGCTTCTTGCTTTAAGTTGAATACCTACTGAATGACTGGATACCGATGACTAACAGCATGTTCAATAGAGACCGAATACCGACTAATTAGTTAATTAAACAACTTTCCTTCTTTTCTTTTTTTTTTTTTTTTTTTTTAACATAGCTTATTAAACAATTTAAGTTGGAGTTGGCACATCTTTATGAAAGCTGGACTTCAAGAAGCATGTTCGAGCATAGTAAATTGGGTCCATGTATCAAAGAATAACTTGCTCTAATACTAAGATAATCTTTATAGGCCCATATAAGTCTACCCTAAATATCACCGATATTGTCCCTAACTTAACAATCTATTGCTAAGTATGAAGTTTTATCATAAAAATTCTTGTTTAACATTAGAATTAAAATATCTCATATATAAGTTGTAGGCTTTTTATATTAGCACCTCACAAAATATTGAATGCATCCTACATTAAAATTAATATTAAATGATTTATTTACCCTACTATGCAATGACAATTTTGACCTTATTAGGTTTTTAAAAAAAAATTGAAATACACCCCCAATCTGACACACCCCGACCTGAAATCAAGACGTGCTGGCCGTCACGTGAGGGTGACGTAGCCATGTACACAGTGCAGAAGAGATAAGGATATGAAATATACGAATAAATAAAACCGAAAGTTAACATAAGGTGCACTAATAAGCAGAAAGTGTTAGGAATGAGATACAAGTGTAAATACACTTAATCAGAGCATAGAAAGTCTAGGTGCAGTTCAGTAGGACAAGTACTAGTTATACAGTACCAGAAGAGGTCCTACGGATATTATATTTTGTCAGAACTGCCGAATCCTTACATGCCACCAACAGCAAGTCTACCTAAAACTTGGAAGGGCGCAAAACAGGAAGTGTGAGTGGGCAAAAACAAAGCTTTTGAAAAACATTTCATTTATCAAATGCTCTAACCCCTCGCCGTAAAACATGTATAATTTTCCCAGAAATGGAATATAAACATATATATATATATATATATATATATATATATATATATATATATATATATCCAGAATCATAAATATGCCATGCTAAGATATAAACAGAATAAGTAACTCAGGTGAAAATAAATTCATGGAAAATAACACATTAGTCAATCTAGCCGAAGTCACTGCAAATGACCTATACGACACTACACTGCACACGAGTTGGAACCACTGAAAAGGTTTGTACAACAAGACTAGGTGTAATATAGTTATGCTCAATGCTACGCACTCATGATAGCTATGCAATAAATCGCTAGTCACCTACGAGTCGGAGTCACCTATGATGGTCTGTACGACAAGATTGTGCACCTATATTGGATCCAATGTGAGCATATGGTGTGGGAGGTGACATCATAAACAGGCATGTACTATATCTCTGACTAAATCACAATCACCCGGGGTGAAGGTTTATGAGCTCTATACTTCTCAAATAATCACAACTATTATTCACATTCACAATTCATAAACTTACCTGGGCTTACCTGAGTGTCCACATCACCACAATTATATATATGCATCATACACTATTTCATATTCTGAATATAAATTTATATGCATGGCATTTCAAAGCATACTTTCATTTAAACGCATTTTATGGGAAAATATCGAGTATATAAATATATACTGAAAACCAAAAGCCCACTCACTGGTATGTCGAAGGGTCGTAACCCCCGAGCCAACCTTGACTGCGCTCGTCCTCGGGATAAGTCTCCCTATATGCGAAACAACTATAAAAACGTTAATTTAAAGCACATAACCCATACTAGCTAACAACTTCTCATACAATGCTCAAATGAGGTATATAAATATACCATCGAGACCTACACAACTCCACAAACATGCCCAAATTTTTAAAATAATTTTTGGAGCCCTCACGCGCCGGCAAAGGCATGGCCCTATGCGCAGGGACCCTAACGAAGTTCCCTAACCCCGTTAGGAATATTCCGTTAAAAAGTAACAAAAACCGTTAAAACTAACCAACGCCGTTAGGAATATTCCGTCATCCCCTACCTTCGAACTCCGGCAACCATCACCGTCGCCAGAAACTGGAAAAACTTTAAAACCTTGTAACTTCTTCATTTTTCAACCAAATTTCACGAATTATATACCAAAATGAAACTTAAGACAAGTAGAACAAATCCTTACCAGTTTTAGGACCTAAAACTCACGGGATCTTGCCGGAAAAATCCACGATAATCCGGCCAAACCTAAAACTCGCCAATCTCACATTCTCGACGTCCAATTTACTAGGTTTTTCTTCTCCGAGCTTCATAAGGATGTTTTAAAACCTCCTACAAGCTTCAAATCACCTGAAATATCCATAATTACGACCACATGAACAGTGCATCAAAATTGAGATTCTGAGTTCTCAGGTTTTCGAGGGTTTCACTTACCAAAAATGGTATGGATAAGCTCCTGGACTTGCAAGGAATACCAAGATCACTTCCCCAGCTTCGATCCGCAACTGGAAGTGAAGGTTTGAAGGTTGTCCGTACAGGTTGTACGGAAATGGAAGAAGATCCGAGAGAGGGAGGAGAGAGAAAGGTCAACGGGAGGTGTGTGTGTGTGTGTGTGTGTGGTCCAATTTTGGGTCATTAATCACCACCAAAATTTACTAACTTTAAGTTCCAAAAACTTAGGAACTAACCAATTTAGTTTAAACTCAAACTTAAACCACAACACCACATAACAAACTCAATGTCCAAGGGCAATTTAGACATTTCACATCATTGAAACTAAATATGTCGGGACGGGCTGTGAAGCAATCTGACACACCCTGACCCATAATGTCCACCTGGACACCGGAATCACGATGTGCTGATCGACACCTGGAAGGTGACAAAGCCATAAAGTATAGTGATATGGAAAACGTGAATAAATTAAAACCTAAAAGTGACTAATTTAGAGTGCGTATGTGAGCGAGATTGAACATATATCACACAAGTGATGTCAAAGCATAGATAAATTGCAATAAAAGAAGAGTAATTACATTTATACCTAAATGAGGAGTCTCATACGTAACAGCTTTTACCAACAATCCTCGTCGTCACAAAACCTCTCTCTTTCCGCTCATGTCCCTCACACTTTTTCTCTCCATCTCTCTCTCTCTACCCACTCAACACCATCAGATACCACTTCTTTACATTTTTATTAAAATCGATTTTTACTCTTTCTATGTCTTTATTCTCTCTCTGCAATCTTGAACTCACACTCTCTCTAGCATCGAGAGAGAGAACTCACACTATCACCCTAATCCCTTCACAAATTGAACTCCAAAACCATGAAACCTTAATCTCTGGGACGAGAGGAACCTAGCCATACCATTGCATGTGTCATCGGAGCACTGAGTAGTGACCTACTATAGAACCCGAGAACTTTAAGCTTTAACTCTCAATCTCAGGTGAGATTTTCTCATTTTCTTCAATTTCTAGGCTTCTGTTTGTGATGGAAATGAACGTTATGTTGCTTTTAAACTTGAATCCGTGTGTTTTTAGCCGTGTTATCCTCTGCATATGCATGCATGTCTTCCTCGACGACGAACTCCGGCGACCTCAGTGGCTTTCGAGCCATTTTCTGAACAAATCAAGGTGAGTTAGCCATCAAAAAGGTACCATTCTCTTCGCCTCATTGAAAATTACGATTTTCATTTTTAAATTACTCAATTTCGTTAAGTATTAATAAAGTTATGAACGTTTAAAGTTTGTCCAGTTTTCCGGTGAGTTGCCCAGTTTCCGACGGCCAGCCGCCTTTCAGGCCATCTTCCGGCCATTTTCCGGCCACTTTTTGAACTCCAAATATGTACAATCTTATTCAAAGCTTTCCTAGCTTCGTTTTGATATATTATGGGCAAAATTTGGTTAAGAAATGAACCCGTTATTACCATTTGAAGTCCTGGCCATCACTTTCCAGATTCTGGTGGTTGCAACAGCAACCGGCCTGAGAAGAAGGAAAAAAAAACCAGATCCGCTATTTAGATCTAGATCCAAACCCGAGACCCGGCTCGACCCGACCCAATTCCAAAATGAATCTGGAATATTCTTTGGAATATTTAAAAATTAATTAAATATGGGACCAACCCTACAAATCCATCCCTTCACCCTTCTTCCCCACCCGTCTCCTCTACCACCGTTTCTTGGGCGAGCTTCCCAGGTGAGTTAACCACGAACTCCGGTAACAAGCATCATCACCACCACCATCGTTCCACTACTCTCGGTGCCATGAACAGGACCCACCTAGAGTTCATGTTGTTTGGCCGCCGTTCATGAGGGTGTAGCATTAGGGATTGCGGATAAATTGTTTTGGGTATTTTATTAGGGTTTTTGAGTGAGCGAGAGTGACACTTGGGATTGGAAACAATTTTGTAATTTGTAAACAAATCCAAGTGGTGGAGGACATTGAAATGGGTGGTAAAGCTTTAAGCTTTTGTTATGGCATAATAGAATACCAAAAGTAATTTATCCCTATTTCCTACGGAATCCCAAGTGTCCCCAATCCCCAATAGAATGGTGGTAAGATTTGTAAAGCTTTAACGTCCTCCTACCTTCTATGCAATATGACATGCTGAAAAAAAAACGATGTTGAGGAGGAGAATGAGGAAGAAGAAGATGAGCAAGATCTGGAGGAGGAACTCCAACGAAGATGGGTGGGGAGTGATGGACAGGGAAGATGGGTTGGACGAACTGGGAAGATTTAATCAGCAACGAGTGAATCGACAGACACGCAGCCGAGATGGTGGACGAGGGAAGAAAGGTGAAGGGATGGGTTTGTAAGGGGTGGGTCCCTCTTCTTTAATAAAATATTTAAATAATTTTAATTTTAGTTTTTGAATATTTAATTACTTTTTAATCCAAATGAACTAGGAAGTGGACACGCATCAAGCCACGTTAGCATTTAACAGAGAAATTAACAAAAAAACTGATGGAGGTCTGACATTGCAACAAATTTGTAAGATGAGGTATGACATTGTAATTTTTAAAACATAAGGTATGAGATTGTGGTTCGACCAATAGTTGAGGTAGTTTTGTGTAATTTACCCTATTATTTATTTTCTTCAACTACCAAAACCCCTTACACCCTCCATTGTTGAATAAAACCCTAACAAATGAAACTACTAACACGTTACAACAACAACAACAACAACAAAGCCTTTTCCCACTAAGTGGGGTCGGCTATATGAATCCTAGAACGCCATTGCGCTCGGTTTTGTGTCATGTCCTCCGTTAGATCCAAGTACTCAAGTCTTTTCTTAGGGTCTCTTCCAAAGTTTTCCTAGGTCTTCCTCTACCCCTTCGGCCCTGAACCTCTGTCCCGTAGTCACATTTTCGAACCGGAGCGTCAGTAGGCTTTCTTTACACATGTCCAAACCACCGGAACCGATTTTCTCTCATCTTTCCTTCAATTTTGGCTACTCCTACTTTGCCTCGGATATCCTCATTCCCAATCTTATCCTTTCTCGTGTGCCCATACATCCCACGAAGCATCCTCATCTCCGCTACACCCATTTTGTGTACGTGTTGATGCTTCACCGCCCAACATTCTGTGCCATACAACATCGCTGGCCTTATTGCCGTCCTATAAAATTTTCCCCTGAGCTTCAGTGGCCTACAACGGTCACACAACACGCCAGATGCACTCTTACACTTCATCCATCCAGCTTGTATTCTATGGTTGAGATCTCCATCTAATTCTCCGTTCTCTTGCAAGATAGATCTTAGGTAGCGAAAACGGTCACTTTTTGTGATCTTCGCTAGATTGCTCCGGTCATTAGTGTGGATAAGTATATAAATGGATAGAGATAGGAAAGCAAACACAAGATGTACGTGGTTCACCCAGATTGGCTACGTCCACGGAATAGAGGAGTTCTCATTAATTGTGAAGGGTTTACACAAGTACATAGGTTCAAGCTCTCCTTTAGTGAGTACAAGTGAATGATTTAGTACAAATGACATTAGGAAATATTGTGGGAGAATGATCTCGTAACCACGAAACTTCTAAGTACCGGAGTGTGGTATCGTCTTGACTTGCCTTATCTGTCTCATAGGTAGATGTGGCATCTTCTCTAGAAGTACTCTTCCTCCATCCAGGGGTGGTATCTGTAACTGGTGGAGATGCACAAGGTAATGTATCAATTTCACTTGAAGCTTACTTGTAGTTTCAGGCTTGGTCAAGCGCGATACAAACCATGTAGTAGGAGTCCCCCAAGTCGCCGGGCTAGGGGATCTGCTGAAAGAGGTGACAGACAAGGTAAGCAATCAGAGCTCCGGCTGATTGTTCACATTCTCCCTATCTTGCAGGCAGCATGAAGGATAAAGAGAAGAAAAATGAGAAGAGATGATATGGGATACTTTTGCTTTTGAAGAAGTAACTTTCCACAGGCTTATTCTTGAACAGGGCTGGAGGGTTTTCTGGTTTCCTCCAGAGTATAAGGCCGACTGAAGAATTTGAGGGTCAAAACAAGTCCATCAAATCTAGAGTACGTTCGACCCTGCTGATATGGGATACTTTTGCTTTTGACAGAGTAGTGGATGTATCGGCACGTGTGCTGTTACGCTTGTCTCCACATGCTTCCTTGTATCCTTCTCACTTGCCCTATCTGTTCCTCAGGCATATGCGGTATCTTCCCTGGAAGCATAAGATGTTGAAGATGAGTACTCGAGAGCAATGCCAGGTAAGGGGTTCCAGGCAGTCAGTTCCTGGCTGGAAGCTTGATTCCAAGTGCTGACTGATTGCTCTCTTTCTCCTTGTCTTGCAGGTAAGAACAAGGCCAAAGGAAAAGACAGGGAAAAAGCATGATATGGGATACTCTTGCTTTTAACCCTGATGATATGAGATATTCTTGCTCTAGTATAACTTGTTTACAGAGGTATTATCCTGGGGAAAGAAAGCTGAATATTTCGAAAGGCTTCGTTGGGAGTGCCCTCTCAGATAAGAGAAAAGGTTGAGCATTTTTGCAGGTCTGCCTGTCCGTTAGGGATGGAGGTCGACATATATAGGAGTCTCCCTAACATCAAGTAATAATGCTATTCCTTTACCCTGCTTGGTCATAGGACGGTAGTGGGAGCTGTCAGCTTCACATGTTTTAACTCTGTCAGAGTACTTTGAAAAAGTGGTCTATGGTATCTGGAAAGCTGATGTTGCGTGTGAAGATTACAGACAAGCTTTATCCAAGAAGATCCAGCTCTTGAAGTTGGGAAAGTGGTGCCTCTTCGGTTTTCGAACAAGCAATCCTGTCGGGGGTCTGGCTCTCGAGATTCGGAGAACGATGCCTCTTCGATTTTTGAGAAAGCAATCCTGCTGGGGGTCTGGCTCTCGAGATTCGGAGAGTGGTCTCTTCGATTTTTGAGAAAGTAATCATGTTGGGAGTCTGGCTCTCGAGATTCGGAGGGTGGTGCCTCTTCGATTTTGGAGCAAGCAATCTTGTTGGGAGTGTTTTCTCGAATGTGAGTAAAGGTTGGGCATGTTTGCTAGTCTACCTTGCCACGAAGCACAGAGGTTGACACACAGGGACTTTCCAATTATCCAGCAGTGGTACTGTTCCTTTACCCTCTCTTCGATTTTTGAGAAAGTAATCATGTTGGGAGTCTGGCTCTCGAGATTCGGAGGGCGGTGCCTCTTCGATTTTGGAGCAAGCAATCTTGTTGGGAGTGTTTTCTCGAATGTGAGTAAAGGTTGGGCATGTTTGCTAGTCTAACTTGCCACAGAGCACAAAGGTTGACACACAGGGACTTTCCAATTATCCAGCAGTGGTACTGTTCCTTTACCCTATTCGATTTTTGAGAAAGTAATCATGTTGGGAGTCTGGCTCTCGAGATTCGGAGGGCGGTGCCTCTTCGATTTTGGAGCAAGCAATCCCGTTGGGAGTGTTTTCTCGAATGTGAGTAAAGGTTGGGCATGTTTGCTAGTCTACCTTGCCACGAAGCACAGAGGTTGACACACCGGGACTTTCCAATTATCCAGCAGTGGTACTGTTCCTTTACCCTTGTGGGTAATAATATGGTAGCTAGACCTTCAAAATTTATGTGTCTAAACTTTGTTAGTGTTGTTTCTTTGCAATTCTTTTACTCTTCTTGGTCAGAGCGATGTAGCGGGAGCTGCAAGCTTCACGTGTCTCAACTTTGTCAGAGAACTTTGGCAAAGTTATCTGTGGTACCCATGAGTTACTGTTGCGTGTGGGAAATGGGTGATTGAACAGTACGATTCATGTGCTTTCTACTTCACCAGAAATCTTCGACAGAATGCCCATAATTTCCGCAAAGCTGAGTGTGCGTGTGACAGGTGCTGACAAGGCTGGAAAAGTAGGTGCCTCTTCGATTTCTGAGATCGGCCCTCGTGGTCTCTGAGCAGCCCAGCTTTTGAGAAAGCAAGCCTCTTCGATTTCTGAGATCGGCCTTCGTGGTCTTTGAGTAGCCCAGCTTTTGAGAAAGCAAACGCCTCTTCGATTTCTGAGATCGACCCTTGTGGTCTCTGAGCAGCCCAGCTTTTGAGAAAGCAAACGCCTCTTCGATTTCTGAGCAGGCGCCTCTTCGATTTCTGAAGCTTCGTCGAGTGCAGATTTTTATAGGGGCTGACATTAAGTTCCAAAGCACACTTGAGTATCCACCAGTAGAAGCTCCATTCTTGCACTTCTAAGATCTTGATTTGTCCGACCTCTTCTCTCTTCAACACCTTTGAAAATGTCTGGCCCCTCCGACCGTCGTTTTGACTTGAACCTTGTTGAAGAGGCAGCCCCGCCTTCTCCAGACAACATATGGCGCCCATCCTTCGTCTCCCCTACTGGTCCTCTTACCGTTGGGGATTCCGTGATGAAGAATGATATGACCGCTGCGGTAGTGGCCAGGAACCTTCTCACTCCCAAAGATAACAGACTACTTTCCAAACGGTTTGATGAGTTGGCTGTTAAGGATTCTCTGGCTCTCAGTGTTCAGTGTGCAGGTTCTGTGTCTAATATGGCCCAACGCCTATTTGCTCGAACCCGCCAAGTTGAATCATTGGCGGCTGAAGTGATGAGTCTCAAACAGGAGATTAGAGGGCTCAAGCATGAGAATAAACAGTTGCACCGGCTCGCACATGACTATGCTACAAACATGAAGAGGAAGCTTGACCAGATGAAGGAATCTGATGGTCAGGTTTTACTTGATCATCAGAGATTTGTGGGTTTGTTCCAAAGGCATTTATTGCCTTCGTCTTCTGGGGCTGTACCGCTTAATGAAGCTCCAAATGATCAACCTCTGATGCCTCCTCCTTCGAGGGTTTTGTCCAGTACTGAGGCTCCGAATGATCCCCCTCCGGTGCCTTCTCTTTCTGGGGCTCTACCGACTGCTGAGACTTCTCCTAAGCAACCTTTGTAAAGGCTCCCTCTTGTTTGTTTATTTTGACTCAAGTATATGTACATATTTGTAACTTATCGGGGATATCAATAAATAAGCTTTCCTTCATTTCAACGTATTGTGTTAAATACACCAAAGCCTTCTTCGCTAAGTTCTTTGAATTTTCTTTTGTTGAAGCTTGTATGTTGAAGCTTTGTGAGTGGAGCATGTAGGTTGAGGTAGTGTTCCCTTAATTTCCCGAGTGAGGAAAACTTCTCGGTTGGAGACTTGGAAAATCCGAGTCACTGAGTGGGATCGGCTATATGAATCTTAGAACGCCATTGTGTTCTGTCCTGTGTCATATCCGCCGTTAGATCCAAGTACTCTAAGTCTTTTCTTAGGGTCTCTTCCAAAGTTTTCCTAGGTCTTCCTCTACCCCTTCGGCCCTGAACCTCTGTCCCATAGTCGCATCTTCTAATCAGAGCGTCAGTAGGCCTTCTTTGCACATGTCCAAACCACCGTAACCGATTTTCTCTCATCTTTCCTTCAATTTCGGCTACTCCTACTTTACCCCGGATATCCTCATTCCTAATCTTATCCTTTCTCGTGTGCCCACACATCCAACGAAGCATCCTCATCTCCGCTACACCCATTTTGTGTACGTGTTGATGCTTCACCGCCCAACATTCTGTGCCATACAACATCGCCAGCCTCATTGCCGTCCTATAAAATTTTCCCTTGAGCTTCAGTGGCATACGGCGGTCACACAACACGCCGGATGCACTCTTCCACTTCATCCATCCAGCTTGTATTCTATGGTTGAGATCTCCATCTAATTCTCCGTTCTTTTGCAAGATAGATCCTAGGTAACGAAAACGGTCGCTCTTTGGTATTTCTTGATCTCCGATCCTCACCCCTAACTCGTTTTGGCCTCCATTTGCACTGAACTTGCACTCCATATATTCTGTCTTTGATCGGCTTAGGCGAAGACCTTTAGATTCCAACACTTCTCTCCAAAGGTTAAGCTTTGCATTTACCCCTTCCTGAGTTTCATCTATCAACACTATATCGTCTGCGAAAAGCATACACCAAGGAATATCATCTTGAATATGTCCTGTTAACTCATCCATTACCAACGCAAAAAGGTAAGGACTTAAGGATGAGCCTTGATGTAATCCTACAGTTATGGGAAAGCTTTCGGTTTGTCCTTCATGAGTTCTTACGGCAGTCTTTGCTCCTTCATACATATCCTGTATAGCTTGGATATATGCTACTCGTACTCCTTTCTTCTCTAAAATCCTCCAAAGAATGTCTCTTGGGACCCTATCATACGCTTTTTCCAAATCTATAAAGACCATGTGTAAATCCTTTTTCCCATCTCTATATCTTTCCATCAATCTTCGTAAGAGATAGATTGCCTCCATGGTTGAGCGCCCTGACATGAACCCGAATTGGTTGTCCGAAACCCGTGTCTCTTGCCTCAATCTATGCTCAATGACTCTCTCCCAGAGCTTCATTGTATGACTCATTAGCTTAATACCCCTATAGTTCATGCAATTTTGTACATCGCCCTTATTCTTGTAGATAGGCACCAAAGTGCTCATTCGCCACTCATTTGGCATCTTCTTCGTTTTCAAAATCCTATTGAAAAGGTCAGTGAGCCATGTTATACCTGTCTCTCCCAAAACTTTCCACACTTCAATTGGTATATCGTCTGGGCCTACTGCTTTTCTATGCTTCATCTTCTTCAAAGCTACAACCACTTCTTCCTTCCGGATTCTACGATAAAAAGAGTAGTTTCTACACTCTTCTGAGTTACTCAACTCCCCTAAAGAAGCACTCATTTCATGTCCTTCATTGAAAAGATTATGAAAATAACCTTTCCATCTGTCTTTAACCGCGTTCTCTGTAGCAAGAACCTTTCCATCCTCATCCTTGATGCACCTCACTTGGTTTAGGTCCTTTGTCTTCTTTTCCCTTGCTCTAGCTAGTTTATAGATATCCAACTCTCCTTCTTTGGTATCTAGTCGCTTATACATATCGTCTTAAGCCACTAACTTAGCTTCTCTCACAGCTTTCTTCGCCTCTTGCTTCGCTTTTCTATACCTTTCACCATTTTCATCGGTCCTATCCTTGTATAAGGCTTTACAACATTCCTTCTTAGCCTTCACCTTTGTTTGTACCTCCTCATTCCACCACCAAGATTCCTTTTGGTGTGGGGCAAAGCCCTTGGACTCTCCTAATACCTCTTTTGCTACTTTTCGGATACAACTAGCCATGGAATCCCACATTTGGTTAGCTTCCCCCTCTCTATCCCACACACACTGGGTGATTACTTTCTCTTTGAAAATGGCTTGTTTTTCTTCTTTTAGATTCCACCATCTAGTCCTTGGGCACTTCCAAGTCTTGTTTTTTTTTCTCACTCTTTTGATATGTACATCCATCACCAACAAGCGATGTTGATTAGCCACGCTCTCTCCTGGTATAACTTTGCAATCCTTACAAGTTATACGATCCTCTTTCCTTATTAGAAGAAAATCTATTTGTGTTTTTGACGACCCACTCTTGTAGGTGATCACATGTTCTTCTCTCTTCTTAAAGAAGGTGTTGGCTAAGAAGAGATCATATGCCATTGCAAAATCCAAGATAGCTTCCCCATCCTCATTTCTCTCCCCAAAACCATGGCCACCATGAAAACCTCCATAGTTGCCTGTCTCCCTGCCCACGTGTCCATTTAAATCTCCTCCTATAAATAACTTCTCCGTCTGAGCAATTCCTTGCACCAAGTCTCCAAGGTCTTCCCAAAATTTCTCCTTCGAACTCGTATCCAACCCTACTTGAGGTGCGTACGCACTAATCACATTGATAAGTTCTTGTCCTATTACAATCTTGATTGCCATGATTCTATCTCCTACCCTCTTGACATCTACAACATCTTGTGTCAAGGTCTTGTCCACGATGATGCCAACACCGTTTCTCGTTCTATTTGTGCCCGAATACCATAGTTTAAACCCTGAGTTTTCTAGATCCTTTGCCTTACGACCAACCCACTTAGTTTCTTGTAGGCACATAATATTTATCCTTCTCCTCACCATAACTTCTACTACTTCCATAGATTTTCCCGTCAAGGTTCCTATATTCCACGTTCCTAAACGCATTTTGCTCTCTTGAACTCTACCCTTCTGTCCTAGCTTCTTCACCCTTCCCCGTCTAATAGGATCAAAGTACTTCTTTTGTGTGTCCCGTGTAAAGTTGATAGGAGCATATGCTCCCAAACAACTTTGAGTGGAGTCGTTCGAAAAGAAGTTTCTATAGCCCCCTTGCTCATTTAACACTGCATCCGGGTGCCGATGGAGATACAGCGACCCTTGCTCACTTATCACTGTGCTCGGGCCACACAGCGCGCCACTTATGGGTGACGCCCTAGCTTTAGCGCAATTTCATTTTGGATTCATTTTCATAAGGATTCGACGTGATCATGGAGTGCCGGCTGTCGACTACCTGACGCCCCCCCTCCTCCTTTATCCGGGCTTGGGACCGGCAATGTAAGATAAACTTACACGGCGGAGTTAAACTACTAACACGTTGATTGAGAAAAATTATTTATGACGAATGGACATGAAATCGATATTTCGGAAGCTTCACATGAGGTAAGACTTCATATTTTCCATTGTTTTATTGATTTCGACGATGTCAAGAATTATTTAATCCTGGTTTTGTTGTGTTATTTATAGGGGTGGGTTCAAAAAACCAAAAACCGAAAAAAATCGAAAACCGAACCGAAACCGAAAAAATCGAACCGAATTAAAAAAACCGAACCAAACCAAATTATTTTGGTTCGGTTCAATTTTAGTGATCTAGAAACCGAACCGAATTAATTAAATTAATTTTTTTTATTTAATTATTTGTTTTGGGTATTATTTTCTAAACCCAATTTGCAAGTTAAAATGTGCTAACCCAATGTGTTGCCAAACTTTAAGCTCAAAATATTAAAAAAAAAAAAGGCCTATAAAAACTCTAAACCCTAACCTATTATTCCTCCCCCATATAAGGTTCCGGAACCAAACCTCCTCCTGAAGTACCTACATCCATCTCCATAGCACTGTCTACTTCTGCCCCAACTTTCTTTTCCAAATCTACTCTCATATAACATGTAACAGAATCCATAAACATTTATTTCGGGTAGATTACTTGGGTAATTTGTGATGGAAAAGAATCCAACACACACTAAATAAATCCACCCACGCATTACTTTTACTAATCAAGTTGTCAACATGCAGTTACAAGCAAACAACCCTGATCTTTGAACAACATCATACAATTTAACTTTTCTAAGTCATTTGTACGATTTTTGTGTTGTGAGGTTGTTAGTTTGGACTTTGGAAGACTTGATTGATGATTTTAGTTCAACTTTAAATGTTTATTTTCATTGTCTTTGATTCTAGTTAGAATGCTTATGTTATAATTGTGTTGGATATGTTAAAATTTAAAATTTCAATGTTTTTCATTTTTTGAAAAAAAAAACAAAAAACCGAAACCGAACAGGAAAAAACCGAACCGAAAAAAAACTGAACCGAACCGAACCGAACCGAAATTTCGATTTGGTTTCGGTTTTGGCAAAAAACCGAACCAATTTAAACCGAACCCACCCCTAGTTATTTAAGCTTATCTGTTCATATTCATCTTTTAGAGATCACATGGATTACATAAAGAATTAAACGCCTAAAATTACCACCAAATATTAAAAACAAACGACATGGGTTTTAATGGTGGAATTGAAAACAAACCCACATATGCTTTAAATCCCAGGCAACATCTTTTGTCAAAATTTTAGTCAGCATTTTTTGTCCAAATTAGAAGCTTTATTGATCATTTGCATAAGACTACGCCCCCTTACTAATTAAAGTATAAGGCTAATATTGATATTGAGTTGTATAATTTTAGCAAATAATTGAGGTGTATGATTCTTAATAAATAAACGAGGATTTGATACGATTTTTTATTGTATTTAAACAATATAGCACACAAGGCAATACATTTACAGGGAACACTGAGGTTGCAACAACGAGCATCATTGATTACACAAATGCATTTAAAACAGGCAAGGTAACTATTTTTAGTATATTATTAAACCCTTATAAATGGTCAGGCTTTGTTTCTTGTATTCTATACTTTTATTGGTTCTTCAATTATGGTTAGATTTCCAAAGTCTTTAATCCATCAAGGATTCTGTAACAAGATTCATTACTAAATATGCATCTGTGAATTTCATGGAAACTCTAGCATTCTTTTATGCAGCATAGCGCATTAGGTTCATAATAGGGAATAGCATATGGGTTGGAATCTTAGCATGTCTACAAACATTTTGTTAGTGGCAAATGGCAATGATCTTGTATGGACATGTGTTTAAAAGTAAAAATGATTTGCTTAATTGGACTCGCGCACAAGGAAAAAAGAATAATATGGTTATTGTCATCAAGAGGTCTAATGCAGGAGGGGTTGACTGAAGGAGGAAGAGAGCTCAAATAACATTTGCTTGTGAGAGACGTGGCGAGTACCAATCCACATTGAAGAAGTCTGATATTAATGACCAAAATTCTGATGCAAAGGATAAGAAGAAGAAAGAACCTAGGAATACTGGTACTGAAAAATGCGGATGTCCATTTATGTTGAAAAAGGAGTCAACATTGGAGAAGGAGATGACTGGAAATTGGAGGTTGAGTGTGGGGTGCATAACCTTACCTATTCACAATATCTTGAAGGGCATTCTTTTGTCGGACGATTAACTAAAGAGCAGAATGAACTTTTAGTTGACATGTCTACAAGTTTAGTGAGACCCAAAGTTATTTTGAACACCATGAAGAAAAAAGATTTATTTAATGTACAACAAGGACATTATACAACCCAAGACACTATTAGCAGACAAAAGAAAAAGCAGGAAGATCAGAAATGCAACAGTTGTTAGGTAAGTTGGCTGAGTACAACCATATTGAGCATTATCGAAGTACTGGTGTTGATAATGTTGTTAGTGACTTGTTTTGGACTCACCCAATTAATGTTGATATCTTACATTGTTTCCCACATGTGCTTATCATGGATTGCACGTACAAGACTAATAGGCATCGTTTTCCACAACTGGAAATTGTAGGGGTAACTTCAACTGATATTACATGTTTGGTTGCATTTGCTTTCATTGACCATAAGAAGGAAGACAATTACACATCGGCATTGACAAGATCGTGTGGAACAATTTAAGCTATTACCAGGTCTAAATAATGTAGCCACCATCAAAACAATATGTCTTAATTGTGACTAAGTTATGTTTTAGAAATTGAACTGAAATATATTGAATGCCAGGAGAGAGTACATTTTTAAAAAGAACGTTTTTTTAATGGTTATATTCAACTAGGCAGTGGTTATAATGAATATAGCATGGTCATGTCCTTCTGGGAGATCATGATCTGATTGTAGAATTAATGAGGGCACAAGTCATGGCCCCTGAAGTCCTACTCAATCTCATAATTCAAGACTTAGCACTTATGACTCTCATAATTCAAAAGCCATGGCCCTCGAACTAATTATAGAGTGAGTCAATGGCATTCATAAGGTGCTTTCTTGCACTATTCAAAGATGCTTTCTTGCAGGTCGACTTGGTTCGACCAAAATATGCACAAGAAAATGGAAACAGAATGGTAGCTTTGAAATCATTATTATTATTATTATTGAAAAACGTTCAAATCAACCTAAACAATTTTCAAATCATTCAATTTGAAATCATACGGCAAACTAAACGTTCATATAATTTGAAATCACTCGGCAAACTAAACGTTCAAATGTTTAGATTCAATCCCTGAAATTTAAAAATGAGTGTTATATGATTTGAGAAATGTGGAGTGTACAGAAAATATGGAGTGTATATAGAAAATGTAAGGAGTATATTGAGAATGTGGGGTGCAAAGATATTATGGGAAAATACATGTTAAGATAATTTTTAATTGAAATAGCAAATATAAAGTGTATTAAGTAGGTAAAATTTATTCAATAATTTATGAAGTGTTAATATAATAAGCCAAAATATTTTGTTTACGCCAGATATAAGACTTTATTTTCCAACATATAAAATCTCGTCTCTACATTAAAGTGTTTGTGCATGCATGTATTAGTATACGCGTACGCGTGTCATATCTATGTAATGCCACAAACCTGAATATAATAGGAGTTAAGGGACAGGTGTTAAGCATCAAGGGAAGGCAAACATGCAGCCTCATCATCTCAGACTCTCTCAGCCTTCTCCTCTCCAAACACACAGAGAGTATATGGTGGCACTTTTGCAAAGACAACTCAATCGCCATCAACACTTAAATCCATAAAAGTAAATATTGACATAGAAAAAACCTAAACCTAATTCATGGAAGAGAGTAGAAACAGAAGCAAAAATGGGTCAAAGGGAGGAAGTGACGATGATGATGTGGGTCAAGGAGAACTGTACTCTCCTGCTTATTCCATCAACGTGAGAAACAACAAAGCAAACCTTGATGCTAATGTGGGTCAAGGAGAATTGTACTCTCCTTCCTATGCCATCAAAGTGAGCAATAACAAAGCAAATCAAGAACCATCGTCGCTGCTGCCGTCGTCGATGGGATTGGGTGTGGCTGCAGACCATATAAGGTGGAACTTGGGGGCCATCAAGGACAGACTGTTGGAGAAGGTGGCAGCTGCTGCTGTTCCTGCTGATGCTTTGGACAGTGCACGCCACTTCTTAGAGAGTGTCGTCAAAGATGTCACTGGGGCTGCGCATGGAATCACCAAGGATGCCTTGCACCGGGTTAGAACACATCTTGTTGACATTCTACCCTCCCTGTCTCCTGAAACCACGAACAAGGTCTCTCTATCTCACATCTCTTTGATACTTAATTACTTACGAGTGCTTTGTCATACCAGCGATGGTGGGAGGGTGAATGAAATCGAAACTAGGACCTCTTTTGGGTTTTAATCATGCGTTATGAATGTTATAGTTACTCTTCATAACAAGAGACTCACGACTTCAAATAAATGTTCTCTTGCCAAGAACAAATACACATATCGTCGACGGTAATAAATATGAACTTAACTACATATTCAGATTAAAATAATATAATCTTAACCCATAGTCTAGATTTACAGTCTAGTAATACATCATATATATGAGAGATTTTTCAGTGTGATCAGTACACGGGATGGTACATCACGTGTCATTATACAAATGGTTTCTCCATATATATTGCTAAAGAAAACATTTTTTTTTCTTTCAAATGAGTAGTACTCTTATTTGAACCGTAACACCATCAAGCTATATAATTGAGATCTAATTTGTGCTAATTTGTTTAAACTGTTTGCATAATAATTCTGAGGAGAAAGAAAAGAGAAATGTGTGAGTGTGTGTGTGTGTGTGTGTGTGTGTATTGCAACTATAATAAACATATTCTCATTTACTTTAGATTATGACAGATGGTGGATGAGGCAGAAAGGGAAGCTAATAATATTGGTGGAGGTCATGGGAGAGAAGATGAGAGGAAGAACGAGGAAGGACGCCAAAGAAGTAGAATTTGAAAGGTCCCCTATGCCTCGCCCACTTCCTCTGTATTTTCTACATCAAGGCTTTGATGCCTCTTTGTATATAAATAATACAATGTCTGAGTAAACATGCATAAACTCTCATCCCCAAAAATAAAGAAATTTTCTTTTCTTCCTTGACAAGGAATGAAACTGAAAGCTATACAGTTTTCTGGTTTTCGAAAACTAAATTTAAGGCCCGTCGTCACCATCTTTAATTAAATTGCAAATATCTGAGCACTCCACCAAACTGCAAAATATCAAATTTTACAGAAAAAAACATTAGAATGGGGTATTTACAGATACAGATGTTAGATCAAATACATGAAACATATATATGGTTGTTGATGAGGATATGATGAAGCTTTAATGCCTTTTGTACAAATGTTTAAAGAACATAAAAATAAAATAAAAATGGTGACCGTTAATTCTCAGTTGCAGAGTTTAAATTGAAGAGGAAGACGTACCAATATTGCCGGCTTCTAAATCCTTGCTTGAAAACAACTATAGGCCTGCGGCATGACAAGATCATCAAACACCAAATGTAATGGCATAAGATTTAAGAAAGGCAGGGAAAAAAACACATATATAGCTGATCAATCAAGAAAGCAAAATACTCAGAATTCCTTTGCAGACAAACTGCAGTTGAATACGAGGAAAACAAAATTTGTTTTTGTGATTTTAGTGTTACGCGCGCATAATTTGTTAGACTGAAATTTTCATGTGGAATGACTCTTTACAGTTACGGCCGAGCAAGCCTATTAAGAAACATAATTTGAAAAAGAAAAATATTTGTACCTCCTGACATTGAAGGGGCCTTCACCAGGTGAGCCCTCACCACCTCTAATGCAGGTGGTGACGCACTTAATTGTGCAAGACTCTGCCCTTCTAGACTTTGGTCTTTGAATCCTTGGTTTCTTGCAATCCTTGGGCAAAGCACACTCTCCAGACAGTGTCTGGGGAATATTTTCTAGAGTCTCAGATTGCTCAGGAGACTCAACTGCACCGGCAGAAGCTAAAACTGCAGCAGCTGCAAGAAACCCTGCAGTTGCTAAGAGAAAGCTTCTGCTTCTGCTTCTTCTGCTGCTGCTGCTGCTGGTGGCTTGGGAAGTGCTTCTGATGGTAATACCATTGGCTTTGTTAATCTTGTTGGCGATGTTGGTTTTTTCAAGTTGTGGTGGGATTTTATTGAGAAGGAATGGAGAAGTTGGGACATAATAAATTAGCATGTTCTTGTACAAATTCTGGAAGCAGTATTTCTTTGAGGTAGGTTCATTTCAAGCCAAAAGAGACCAACTGCATGCGATGAATGGATTCTCAGATTTTTCTTATCCATTCAACTTGTGTGTGTGAATCTGTGATATGGAGTCCTTGGCCAAGAGTTGCTTTCCTCTGCTGGCTATACGTGTCAAGTATGCTAACCTCAAGATATGTGTTTACGTGGGTAAATTTTGTGTGCGACCGGAATATAACTTTATATTCGTAATTCATTCACGTGATCTGACAGATGAAGAGATTTATATTTTCGATTGTATGGCAGAATCGCTTGTTTACCATGTGAGAAAGTTGCAGAGACTCACTGCCGCATTGGGATGTTTTGCTTTCGGGATTATATTACCGTTGAAATTTAAAATCTTCCACCTAAACCCTAACCTTGTTTTTCCAGTTTTCACGTATAAAGGCATTGTTGTTTTTACCTTCCATTGAAGGGAGGGTATCAAGAAATTCCTCCTGTGTTAATCAGAAACTGAGCTTTGTAATTAAGCATGTAATTGTAGTGCTTGTTATATACACGTTCGACCCGATTCATGACAACGAACGATGCAAACCCATCTGGGCATCTACACATGAATTTACAGCACGAAAATGTTGGCATGTATGCAGCTTTACAAATGTACTCTTATCTTAGGAACATTAGATCATCCGTGCTCCGCACGATCAGGTATTCTTCTCTAGAGCGGACAGTGCCGGTGTCAGATAGTTATTGGCTTTGTCAGGCAAATGCGCCACCTGCAGAGGGAGTTCGTAGAATCGAAGTGGTGACAAGCTTATATTTGTGGTACATATTTGCTTTCAATATACAGAATCTAATGAATCGATTTTTCTTGGCCCTTACCAGCTCGTAAAGTTCCTTTCCTTGATCGGCAACGTATTCATAACATACCTGGAAAAGTTTCAATATCTGCTTAGCATTATGTCAGTTGAGAGTAATATAGTAACAGCAAAAAGATTTTCACCCACATCAAAGCTTTTGTTCCTTGCAGTCGAATCATGCAATGCCTTCACGCAGATATCAGCTACATCGGCACAGCTGATCCCCTGATTCACAGATGCTAGTTTAGGTTAGATGTTCAATGATGTCATATAGAAACCAAAAGAAAAATCTCTGTTTTCGTCAAGTGAAAAGGGATTGAGGTGACTTCAATTAGTACTTACTAGATGAAGCAAAACTTTTAATACATCGATCATTCTAACCTGAGAAATCCTGTTTCCTTGGTCGAATATGAGAGCGCGTTGTCCACCTGGTTCTTCCTGTATAAACCAAACTGATTCTCATCAGATAGGGGGAAAACCAAAATGTAGGGGGGGGTAGTCGTGAATTGTAGAGTAAGAACTCCACCTTCAGGGGACCAGGACGAATGATGGTGTATCCAAGCCCTGATTTTCGCAATGACTCTTCCCCAGCCTGGAGAAATTTCAACAGTAAAATAATTAACGAAGTTACAAACGAAAAAAAGGTAACCTGTTCACTGAGTGACAAAGAGGAAGATAAAGAGCTAACCCTCTTTGCTTTAAGAACCTGCTCCCTTCTATTAGGTTCTATTCCTGATCCGGTACAAGAAACTAAAACGAAGTCCGTTTCTTGCCCAGTCTGCAAAACGCGTCCCATTATCACATTCGGTTTAAGACTGTAAAATTTATGCAATCCTAGTCTCTGTATACAGCTCATACAAATAATCATGCATGACCATTACTCTACATATGTCATCACTAACTAAACCGTCCATTCCATCTCATTAACCACACTTAATGGATAGTTACATAGCTTCTCAATGCGAATATCCAGAAGAAAACATTAGTATTATCTTTAGCAAACCATTGATGAAAAAGGATTTATAAAAACGGTTATTTAACTTCGAGGTCAGAGCGGTAGTTGTTAATAAAATGATTCAACGAAAATTTTCTTCAAACTCGGACTGTCAAAAAATGGGTTCATTGGTAGAACAATCAGTTTTGAAAGGGTTTGACTTTTGGTTTATAACTCATTGATGAAAACATTGGCTCTCATAGTAGAAATGTGAAAACGGGGAACCATTAGCAAGAATCACAAGCGTACTCAAGGGACTAAGAGTTCTATGTAGATATTCACTCTGTTATGGTTAAAGCCTGAAAGCGTTGAGCAAATTTTTCAGCATTGAGATATTCAAGTGGTGTTGTAGGAGCTAACAGAAGACTTGGCACAAAACCGAGCGTAGCAGCGTTCTAAGATTCATACAGCCAACCCTAGTGGGATAAGGCTTTGTTGTTGTTTTTTGAGATTTTCAAGTGAAAAATGCATAAACGTTTAGAAAATACATGTACGGGAGGGAGTCTATCTGGTCACCAAGAGTAAGAAAGAGAAATTCTTGGTAACAGGACATAACCTAAAATAACCAGAAATATAGAACATAAACCGATATAACAATCAGCACAACTCAAATTAAAGACTTACTGGCAAAGCTTTTATGTATTCTAGTATAAGCATAAAACTTCTTGGGTCTTGCTGCTGCACTCCCGTACGTCCTTCAACAGCTTTCTGTGCGAAGAAATATTAAGTAGATTCAGCAAAGATGCAAAGAAATGTATTCATCAAACAGACAGAAAAAATAATTTACATTGTTTTTGGATTTGAGGAAAACATATGAAACAAATTCATCGACTTATCTCACACACAGAAAGCAGAAACGTACAAACCTGTCTTCTGGGCTCAAAACGTATGGTTAATGTATGTACAAGGAATGGGTCTAGTGGTGGATCATCTGGTTTCACAGGGCGGAATGATGAAAACGGTACTCTGACCTGCCAATTACAGGGTAAAAGAATTAGTGAAAGCATATATTGCAACCATTCCACAAAAGAAACAGAGATGAGAAAAGAGATCCTTACCCTACAAAATCCTGCTTTTGTGTTGAATCTAGAAAAGTATAATTTACTTTGAGATGTATCCGCCGAAGGACCAGCTTCAAGAATTAATATGTAAGATCTTCCATTCCCACCAACAGAAAGAACTAGACCTTCATACCTGTACATTGAAAATACAAATAAGCCTTCACAGTTTAGGTGATGGATGTTCGATAAAGAATCTATCATAACCAGGTCTTAAGAAACTCCATTTGAGAATGCAAATATTGCTTACCTGTCAAGGGTTCGACCCAAAGGAAGCGAAAGCTTTTTTGACAGTTCAACATACCCTCCTCTGGTGAAAACATATCCTACATGCAGCGAGAAATAGAGTGAAAAAGGACTAATTAATGCTTCCCATTTAGAATCTCAATACCCCCCTATCGTAGTTTCTTTACCGGAGAAAACAGCATCTCCGGTGAAAGTGAATTCGAACTTGGCGTCCATTCCTCCATCATACTTAGACGCAACCACATCCTGAAAGTAAGTCCCCTGACGAACTTCCCATCCATCCACCGACTCTGGAGTCTTGAACTTTACAATAGTAAGTTTGCTCTTGCTACTCTTTCCTGCTCGTAACTGTGCCATTTTGTTGTTATAGTCCTGCAATGCAAAGAGTCAAAAGATTCACACAAGCAACTCTCGGAGGGCTAAATTTAAATCCAACATTGAACCAACACAAGAACTTAAAGACATCAAAACCGAAACAGATTACTAAATGTCAAAAAGGAGCATTTCAAAGATATGGGCAATAAGGATCACACCTGGAATGCTTTGGTGAGGTTGTAGACCCCTCTTTGATCAACTCTGTAGAGGTCTCCACTGATGGTAGAGCGTGCAGTAGCACAATAGATAATCTTGTTACAGCCCTGTACCGCAGCGTATAGGGTAGCAGGATCACCCACATCGCCGGTCACAATCTCTACCGATCTCGGCAACATCTCCACCACTTCCTGATCAGCATTCCTCACCAGCGCCTAATTCATCATCACACAACACATTACATACAATAAAACCTAAATCGCTCGTAGCTAAGTTCGTTAAGAGCATTAAACCCATTAACAGAAGTTCCAAGCTTGATTCTCCCCCTTCCCCAATATCGCTTGTATCAAAACAACAAAACAACAAAACAAAAAACCAAACCCGAAAACCAAATGAAAAAACACACAAAAAGAATGTAAAAAATTGGACAGAAAGGAGCACCTTAACAGTGTACCCTCGGAGCATGAGCTTGCGGACCACTATCCGGCCGATACTCGAGGTGGCGCCGACGACCAAGACGGTGGTGTTCTGGGCGCCGGGGATGACGAACTCGCACATGGGTCCTTCCCTGATGAGCAGAGCGTCAAGCGCGTCTCTTTCGTCGGGAAGACTGGTTCTTGAGATCTGCCCGAGGCCAGAAAACTTGCGCCACACTTCATCGAACAGCTGGCGCGACCTCCGACCGAGCCCGACTGGGTTCACGTCCTCCAAATCCAATCCCAGCTGCTTCTGCTTCTGCTTCTGCTCCTGCTGTTCTTGGATTTGATTAATTGGGGAATCACTTTTCTCCTCAGTAGAAGCAGGATCAACAGTTTTGTTCTTGGTTTTGGTTTTTTTTCCGCCGCCATTGTTGGTGGGTTCGGAGGAAGGTCCGGCGGCCCTGGGAATTAACAACGAGCGGTTTCGGGCGGCGATTGTGAAGTTTTGGGAGTTGGGTTTTGGGATTGGGAGAGAAATGGGCCTCCGCCATTGGTAATAGTGAGTGATGTTATTTTTACCGCCGCCGCCGCCGTTGCCATTGCTCAAGCTGGTGGTGCTGATGGCTTTAGTGACGGCCATGGTGGTTTTAGCGCCAACGAACAGAGCCGTTCGCGAATATTCAGATTCTGGTTTTTGCTGTTAATTTTATTCTGTTTTGTTATTGGATAATTGCTTTTATTTTTTTAATTTGGTGAGAAAATAATGGAATAAAATTAAATAGTTGGAAAATGGGAAAATGAATGGTGGGAGTTTTGAGTTGGACATATCGGAAGAAGTTGTGACAACTGACAAGGATTGAGATTTCCAGCACATACCACATATCCAAACACACACGCATAATTTGGGGTTTGAAAAGAGAGCTTTTCATGAGACAAAACGTGCCACGTTGAGGACCCTTTTCCCTTTCATTTTGCTACTGCATACTTGCCCTTGGGTTCATCCGAGTAAACGCACTGTCACATATTTTAAATTTTTTATCCGATAATGTCGATATTGTGTTTTAAGTTAGCACGCGATTTAACTTTTTCATTCAACACTATCTTCACTGCGTTTTATGTTTCCCACATATCAATGTGTGAGTAACTTAAAACACGATGATATTTGTGGCACACAGCGTGTTAGGCTCCAAGAAATTCTTGAGAAGCCAAAACGCCAAAGCAAACCCTATTTACTGCAAAATCTTCTTGTTTACGTCCATTGATTCACCGTTGAGTTGCTCAATCATTTGGCTGAAAACAAGAGAGGGAGCGCAAGGGAACAAATATATCATTGATTAATTCAATCATCTAGCAGAAAACAAGAGAGAGAGTGCTGGAGAACGGAGAGACAACCAACTGAATTCCGGTTTTGAGAGAGAGAGAGAGAGAGAGAGAGAGCAATGTGAGTATATCGTACGACTAAAGAGACCAAATTTATAAACTAAATTATAAAAAGAGGGAATTATTCCTTCCATTGATAAGAACACAATCTACAAACAGAAGACCAGCATAACAGAGGGAGAGAAGGGGCAAAAAACCATGGATCTGAAACTATCTTCCCTCCCACATTTCTTCCTAACAAGCCATTTTAGATAAAGATTATACTACACTAGCCACTTAAATAATTGCAGTCCACAGTTTACACGAGGATAAAATCAAAGAATCACCAAATCGAGCCGCACTGAGACACACATCACTATCTGCTTCACTCGTACGGGGGCCATACTTAGCAGCTGTCGAACAGAGCGCGGGCGCTGGTTGACAAACTTCACCTTTCTTCCTCTTAGGGAGACTTCAATTGTGAAGATCAGAGCCAAAAAATTGTTCCCTAAAACGTGAAAACAAACAACATGCTGTCCTGCAAAATGCTTATCCTTCTAACCATCTAACCCCACTTTTGCTGTCACCGCCTGGTTCCCGCTAGTGTGTTAGCTGAGCAGAAGAAAACTATCGTCCCCGTCGGTATTTTCTTTGTTCTCCAAAACATCTGTTTCTATATGTACAATTTGGTCACCCAGAACTGTTGTGTAGCTCAGCAGCTCTCTGTCTCATCATCTCCATCACAGCGGCTCTTCTTCTTGAATCAGACTGCTGTTGCAGTCTCCTCAAATGCTCCTTCAAATCTCTGAAAACATACATTTATATAATAGAATCAACGATATTACCCTTAAGAGGGAGGGACGAAGGAGAGGAAATTAAGAGAGAGAAAGAGAGAGAGTCGAATGTCATAATAGAAGACAATTAAACCACGAACCTGCAACGCGGCACATGGCACTCGGATACTTTGCAAGCTCGAGCATGAAGTTGAAGAAGATACCACATTTTCTTACAAAGAACGCATCCTCCAGATGCACGGACTTTGCATTGAATTCCATGGCGGAAAAGTCCCTTCACCTTGCGGCAATTGGGGTACTGACATTGTGCAGAACGACACTGTGATGCATGCACCAAAAGATCAAGCATTTTCCGAAGCTGCAAAATTGAAAACAGTGTTATAAGAACCACATTGGCATCCTAGCCTTTCCTCCACTAATACATCCATGTTCAACACAAATCTTCAATTATGTAAACACAAATATAAAGCACCTGTACAACTCGCATTTGCCTAGCTTCTTTGTTTTGTGCATCGCGATCAGCGATGGATGGATGATTTGTCAATTTATGATGATGATCTACACCGCCTTCCTTCTGATAACAGTTATTGCATACATCGTATTCAGGGCAAACTTCACAACGCCAGCCTTGACCTGTTTCAATGTCGAGATGACATATATTGCATGTTGTCACAAACGCAGGAGCAGTCGGGTTATGAAGATGGTAAAGGACCATCATAGAGGAATGTTTAGCCCGCCGTAAAGTATCATACTGATAGTGATTCCCTTGACAAAGGCTGAGAAATGCCTGTCTGGTGTCAAAGAATTCACTCTCAAGAATTTCATCTTTGTCCTTTGTATCCACAGGTACATCAGTAATTTGAAACTGCAACATATAAATGATGTCAGTACTAAGTAGTTTTTCTGAAAAAAGTACAAAGATCTTGCAGAGCCATGAGAACTGAAGCTAGAACCAAGGACAATTCACATACAGGACGCAATTCATGCTTTTCCCTCTGATTGATAGGGTGCCTCTCTCTTTCTTCCCGTTTTTGCTCTGCTTCATAACACCTGTGGTCCCATGTAAAGTAATTAGAACAAAATCAATTGGCAAACCTTATTCCATAAAAAGATAAACTTTGATGTTAAATATTCAGTGAGAAGTATAAAACAATATATTCAGTAAGAAACTTCTAGTGTAGAAAAACGCAAAAAAAATTCAACTTTCTGAACTGAGAAGGTATAACGGTCAAACTGTCTGCGAATTCTAACAAAACCCTGAGCAACAATACCAGAACCTTCACCCATTCTTCTCCAAACAAACTATAAGCACAATTTAGTCATATATGAACAAGTACACAGTAAAATAGGTAATACAAACAAAATTTAATACAGTATTAGGAAGCTCTGAAGGGGAGGGAGGTAACAGCAGAATGCAGGAGTTCAGAATCTTACTTATCACAAAGCTGAAAATTTCTGCATTGAGTGCAGGACCAACGGTTTCCTGATACCATTAGTACACAACAGTGAGAGCATGCGTACTGCAAATGAACCATGATGAAATCCTCCTTCATTGGCGAAATGGTTTCACCAAGCTGAGGGAACATAAATATAAAAGTCAGCAAAAGAGATAAAAAGATAAAAAAATTATCTCTAATTCTTTTTTTATCAGTTGTACAAAGTGCAATTAATCTAATAAAAATCTCATCCTACTGAACAGCTTTCATATATTGATTTACAGGTAGACTTCAAACACTATTCTTTTACGAAGACTGATAAATACTAAAACAAATTGAAAACCCTGAACTTATTAGTGCAAAAAACACTGAATATCTAGCCGAAAATCCACAAAGGGTGAAAACAATAATGCAGTTGAAAGACTAAAATTACTTTGTGCATTAGAAGCAGATCCTTTGACGCATTAGCAGAAAGATCAGTTTGACCAGATGCTTTTAGAGCCCTTTTTGTTATAGTCTTTTTGGTCGATCCTTTCTTATTCTGTTTTCTCCCGTCCTCTTCTTGACGCATCTGATAAATCAGATCCTCGGCTGCACCAGGCCAGTAGTCACCATCAAAATAGGGCAGCCTAGCTGCAGTGACTTTGGCCTTGCATTCAGCTGTGGTTACAAAGAAATGGTCATATAGATTAGTGAGTTCAGCAACAATGCCCTCCTTGGCAGCTTTCCTAAGCATTGCCAAATACCTGAAACAAAACACAGAGATAATAAAATGTAAGAAACAGGATAATTGATTCTCGAAATAACTGCAACACAATTCACAAAATTCTATAAGCTCACCATTCACGAAGCTTATCAGATTTTGGTGTTTTCTGAATCTCCGGATGACAATATAGAATATAATCTTCACCCTTCAACGGAGGGCAAGCCCATATATAGCAGCTTGTAAACCCTCGTAGCTTGCAATATTCAAGGTACCCAATCTGAAAAAGGGAATGCTAAACTAAGGCCAATAGTTTCAAGAGAACATATCGAACTAAAGAAAAGATAACATGAAGAACAAGATCACTGAAAGCCTAAGCCTCACCAGAATTTCATGATAAACATAAGTGCGGAGAGCCTCTCCCGTCACCGCTTTAACCTCGGGCCTGAAATACTTAACAGAATCCAAGTACGATAGATATACACGGCGCTGATTCGGAAACTGGCTTTCAGCTCCAAATTCTTGAACATACATGCCAAATAGGCATACTTCTACACCTTCAATTTTCTGAAACAACAATACAACCTAGAGGAAAATATGTAATTAGCATATTGGAACCTTTTCCTGTTACCCTAAAGCAATACAGCCCTTTTCATTATCAGTTAAACATTGATTATCTTCCTACCTTAGATTTATATGGGAACTCTGTTGGATAATTTTCTTCCTGAAAAATTTCAAGAAACCGCTGCTTTACTTCCAATTTTTTGTCAACCGATGAAACAACCCTGATTACAAGCGATTCTGCCCCAGGAACCTAGTAGCACAAAGGAAAGAAAAACAATCAGCCAATAATCACATTAAAAGAAAAAACCTTTCCGGTTTTCCACTTTTGAAAGTCACAATACTTGTTTCAGAAAACCATATACAAACATTAATTCATAAATCAAAGTTTCTTTCAATTCTATGGTAACTTTTCCTAGAAGTGCATTATCAAGTATATGTTTCTATTTTTTTGGTAAGAAACATAATTTTATTAAAAGAAACAGAAAAAAACAGGGACAAGGTGTCCACTGCTCTAGCTAGAGAAAGTTAGCCAAAGATTTTAACAAAGACTGAAAAGGTAAGCAACCGAGATACATGGTAGCATAGTAGCATACCAACAAAAGCTAATGTGCAGCTAAATTCCAATCATACAATATACAATAGACTGAAAAGAACTATCCCTAAATTATGAAGCCGCCGATGCCCAAAAATGAAACACTGTCCTATAGAAGATAAAACTCAAGACCACAAACAATGCAATTATATACTTCTATTAGGCTTAGACGTGGTAACTGGTCCTGCCTCCAAGTCCTTAAGGGGAGCAGCCTTCTGTAAAAGTTTACGAAAGGCACGGAAACAAGGCTTCAAACGCAGGCCCTAATTTGGCACATGGATCATGTTAGGTCAACTTGGAATCTTGGGTAATTGGGTTCAGTCTCAGTCGGCCGTTACAGAGGCCTTTGCTTCTGTTCAATACATTATGACAGAAACTAATTTTGGTTGGTTAATCTGATCAGTTCATCAATGGTCGGCAAGTATGATGGTCCAAATGATGATCCTTTCACTAATAATGAAAGGCAGTTCATGGCAGCAGCTAAGACACTTATGTCCGGGATTCATGTATTGGGAAAATACAGCCATATAGTGAATTATGTTGGTTAAAGATAATTTGATATTGGTGATTCCTGCACTGGATAAATCCATGATCACTAAAGAAAGATTTATGTAGGTTCATGTAATTGCGTTCTCCAGAAAACATGTGCTTTTCCGTAGCATTGTGTGATGCACCTCAACTCTAGGTGTGATATGGTGATACCTAAGGCAGCCAGAAATGATTCTTAGAAGCTTCGTAGTTATACTGGTAGTTTCTATGCTCTTCCCTTAGTTTCCCCTTAACTTACCTTCTACAATCTAGACCAATCAAAAGACAAAACTAAACAGTAGACTTTCTATCTATTATTCCTTCATCTCCTGAACCAGAATACTAACAGCATAAGAGAAAAAAGCAAAAGCATCATGCAGTACTCTATCCCTCATAGCACTTCAAATACTTAGTACTATATAAACCACCTCATCATAACTCTTTCCTTGCTGCCTCGCCCTCTCTTGTCTTTCCACCTTCAGTTTCTTAAATAACCGTTGCTCTATGTGGTCGCTTAGTATTGTCTTCGGCAAATCTTTGGCCCCGAGAACAGCACTCTGTGGTAAAGGTTTACGCTCTCCCCTTTCAACCTCTTGTATATAACAATTAGGGCAAGTATATTCAGCTTGCCCACCATCATTCCTTCGGCCATTAAACAAAGCACAAATTTGATGTTGCCAAGCTTCGCATTTGTCACATTGGACCCACTGCATATAAGGAGGTGAACAGCATAAGATTCACTATCTAGAACAATCAAACTATGTCACCAAAAACATTGTTCCAGCAAAAAGAACGTACCCATTCTTCAGTCTCCTCGTCATTTTTCTTCTTCTCTAGCCTTGCCTTTGGAATGTTAGTCCCATCAACAACTATCATGTCTCCACGAGCCTCGTTATAGCATGGAATACAGAAATAATGTCGTGTGTCACCAGCCCCCATTGTATAGTACGTTGCATTGCGCTTGATACGAGCACCGCAAGGTGTGCAATATATTGGCGGTGGCTCAAATGTAAGCTTCTCAACTGCACACAACTGACAGGAGTTCTCACTCATGGCATGCTCCATTGCTTGATTCTTCTCTGCCTTTGCTTTGCTCTGTGAAAATAAATAAATTACCTATAATAGTGAAACCAATAGAACAAAGAGAGAAGGGTAAGAAGGAGTGTCAATCCATTGACTAACCTGGCCAACCCACTGCCTGAGACCTGTAATATGAGCCCTAACTTGCTCCGGAGTGAACAGTTCAGTCATTGATACCCCCTTTATTTTAGGCTTCCCAGACTTTGTTCCAGCTGCATTTTCCACAGTATGCGTAGCATTTTCATGTTTAGCTGGATCAGTTTCTTTCTCATGTTTGATGTTTTCTTGCTTAGCTAAACCAGCGGACTCATTATATGAGACAGATTCACCATCATGCCTTTGATTGCCCTTATCCTCAACACTATACTTCATCTCATCAGCACTCCCTTGTCCAGAACTTGAAGGAACTTCCATTTTCACTTCTGCAATCTCAGACTTGAGTGGCATAGAAATCTCTCCATGTTGGTAATCCTGGATCTGTAAATCCTGGGGTACATGGGGTTCAATAACCACAGAAGCTTTTACTGCAGAACTAACACTATCAGGATGAACAGGTTGAGAGGACTGCTCTATCTTCATGCGTTTTATAGAAGGTTGCCTGTCTTCAGAAGTTTCAACAGCCGGATTTGTCTTCGAAACCAATCTAGCTGAAGTGTCTTCACTATCATAGGCTTTACATGATCCATTTGTTGAATTCTGCAAACCAGAATCAGAAACTTGACGATTCTGTGCCTTATTCGGATGCGTCAGCAGAAAATTCCTAACAGGAGGGCAAACAGGGCAAGCTGGGTCCTTGCATTTCTTGTTATGATCAACCAATTTCTTGGTAACGTGACAACGAGGATGTGGGCATTGAGGTAAATTGCATGTTACCATGTGCTTCAACAGTTTTTGAACAGTTACACAATTAAGTTCGCGACATTTCCCTTCACGGGCTGAACAACAACGAGCATGGCGCAAGAACAAAAGCCACCTCTGTTGATTTTTGAACTGTTTCTCCCGATTGCCATTAGAAGATCCAATAACAGCACTCGATGAATTGGGGGGACGAGACGTGCTTCTAGATGAAATTGTTTGAACAGCATTTGGTCCTTCTGAAGACAAATTATTACATTGGGCTTCATCTTTCCCAGATATCCTCTGATGGAAATCTTCCTGGAGATGCTGCTCATGGGAAATGTTGACCTGTCTGTGACTCCCATCTTGTGACTGAGGATGCCATTGATCCTGCAGTACTGGTTCTGATTGAGCTCCAGCAGAAAGAGAGCTGAAATCATTTCGAGACTCTGCAACCAATTGGTGAGGATGCAATATCTGTTGCATTTGCTGGGAAGTTTGAGACAACGAAGAGGAGATACCATGTTGACTGGATGGGATATGCTGAGCATTCCTCAATCGATCATCAGCAGGGTGCTGATGGAATTGGTTATGCATCTCTGATAATTGGAACTGCTCTGTACCTTGTTGGTGCATAACTTCACTATGGTGGTCCACACCACGGTTCGCTTGACTACTTACATCAGGTGTGATTTGAGAATGACCAAAAGCATCATTGTTTAACATATGCTGGGACTGCTGATTTTGCTGCTTCTGTTGACGTTGTTGGTGACCTAATTGCTGCTGCTGTTGATACTGGTTAGGTTGCTGTTGATACTGATTAGGTTGCTGTTGAAATTGTTGCTGTTGATGAGACTGGAAAATATTATCTCTTGAAGATAGTGGAGTTTGGAAATTCATCTTTTCCAATTGATCAAGTTGTTGAGGCTTCGCATGGACACTTTGCTGGGCAGCATGTACATTTGACTGACTATTTATAAGGGGAGAGATGGCCTTGGACATGGGTGTCGAGCTGACTGAATTCAAATTCTGAGGATTCAGCATTGACCCAACAGAGGTCGCAGCACCATAGTAGTTTCCAGAACCAAAAGAATCTGCATTACTCACTCCATAGCTATCACCTGGTAAATACATGATTCATTGGTCAAACATTTACCTATTTTATGATAGACTACTCAAATAAAGTCATAACCTGCAAGCGTATAGACAAACAGTCAATTCATATATGCATCTATACTGTACATGCATGTATGTGCATGCACACAAAGAAATTACCTTGCATTACCGGCCGCTGATGTTGATCAAAGTGCTGTTGTAATGGTTTGGAAGAGTTAGCGTGGGGCGTTGAGGTTAGATAGCCCTCAGAAGTGCCAGAATCATTAACAACTGGTAAACTGTTCCCAAATCCCAACCCACCATTTAGAGCCCCATTTGGCAACCCATATGATTTCTGCTGCATGCCAGACCTTATTCCACTATTCATTTGGCTGCCAAGGCTATGAAGTATACGGCTATTTTGACCACCAATATGCTGCTTTTGCTGTTGTGGTTGTGTTACCATTGAAGAATCAACACTAGAGAACCCACCTCCATTATTAGAAGAATCCGAATTCATGTAAGACTGATTATTACTGCTACTAAACCCAGGGGTAGGAATCATTTGGCTAGCCATTCTTTGCACACCCATTGATGACATGTTCCCTCCAGTACCAATGGAGAAACTGGCAGGAGACTGCTGATAGCCATTAGACATAGAACCTACAAAAACAAATTTTGTAACAGTGGTTTGAAGCAGCAGTTTTGAGGAATTTGGGGAAAAGATGATACAACTCAGTTTTTACCATCAGATCTATTGAATGAACCGCCATGTATGGCACCAGTGGGCACCAGGTTTCCAGTGTTGACTGTAGTAGGCGCTATGCCAGTACTACCTCTAGCAGTGTTCATAGAAGCATCCATAGAAGTAACCATCATATTTGGATTCCCATTGTGTGACATACCGGGTGTTGGTATCATCGTACCAGCAGGAGAGGAAGAATTAACAGCCTGTTGATACTGTTGGCTTTGATTTGAGGGTCGCTTAATCAAATTTTGCAAACGACTCTCTAACGTTTCTGGGTTCATATAGTCATCCTGAAATAGGATTTGCAAACAACAGAATCATAAGCGTACTAAGATGATATCCATTTCATACAGAATTAGAATAAGATCAAGTAAGAACATTATCACTATATACATGTATAGTGAGTTTCAATAGCTGTCAAGAAATCAAAAGGTGAACCAGCAGATTTGACTTCAAATTAATATCAAAATAATAATGCTTTAAAAACAAAATATAAAAAATTTAGCTGTTTCAATAACATTGAGAAAAGAGAGGTAAAAATATCTGTCTAAATAAGTTAAAGGGGAAGTGAATAGAGAAACAAATAAAAAATAAAATGAGAAACCTTGTCCCGAGCACTTTTCAATAAACACTCATCCAATTTTTGAACAATCCCCCTTAACTTCATGTCATTCATTGGCTGGGAAAATTGTCGCTGCTGTATAATTTGGCGTCTGAAAAGCACAATGGTAACATCAGTATTTAGGTAAACAATTGCTCTAACATAAAGAGACGAATGTTATATATGAATTAACAAAAGTGCATGCTAGCACAACTATATCATGTTAAAAAAATATATATGCAAAAAGAAAACTTAAAAACAAAAAGCAAAAGAATACTTTCTTCATAAAAATTAAAAAAAATTATGTCTTTTGATTTTATAACATGTCTTTTGATTTCAGACGGAGGTAAGCAATATCAATTCTACACATTAACAATCAATAAGGAATAACATGCTTCGCAAAAAAATAACAAAGAACAAACAAGTCAGCTGAGACATGCTAACAAGCAACTTGCTGCCCATATAAATAATGATAGAACACCGAAAGGAAATGCATCTTACATTCTTTCCTGCACACTATGGCGTGCCCTCATAAATTCAGGATCCATGTTGGACATAGCACGAGCAGGCCCACCTAAATTTTGCATTTGGGGAGCAAGGGCACTTCCATTATGCTGGGAGAGCACAGGCATCTGAGATCCTGCCTGATTGGGCACTTGCCCCGATATGTGTCCTGACATGTGTGTCTGCACATTCATCTCCTTTATCCTTTACCACGCTGACTGTAACTAGCAAGTAACGCATAACTTAAAAACAAAACCTTTAGAACTGCACTGCCAGCTCATGCTTTAACCACAATAAACTCCCTCCATACTGTACATACAGTGACAAAACAATGAATCGTGTAATTCGGTCAACTAAAGCACATAATCATGAGTCTACTTAAGTAGGAGAAATAGCACAGACAAAAAACTAGTAGCAGGGAGGAGAAAACAAAATTACCAACATGATGATCACATTTTTGTATCAATATAAAACCATTCAAAATGCAAGTGAATTTAATGAGAATCGCTTGCATTTTTCACTCAAAGTTTTACTACATGGGGGTTTTAGTAGCAGAAAACCAAGTAAAATAATTAGGATAGCACAAGTATGAATACAATGCAAAACAATTCAGCAAAATGTGAATCAAATTAGTATACCAAATAACAAATCTTTGAAAATGATAAATGACTTTAAGCAAAATCGACCACCATTTTCACATAAACTTTGTAAATTTCGCTTACTACAATTAAACACCATAAAGCAGTCAGATACTGAACTTGTAAGAAATGAATAAAACAATCAATTAGCAAAGGGGCAAAATTGGGGCCAGGGAAGAGCGCAACCTAAACCTATGCAATCAAATGGGCAATTGAGTAATTCAGCAGTCAACAAATACAAGCTGAATTCCCAATTTCACAATAATCAACCCAATCATACTCAAATCAAATCGAATCAAAAATCGAAGCAAAAATCGAAGCAAACCCTAGGTGGCACACGAACCTGATGGATAAGCGATCGGAGCTCAAAATTGATAGAGGGCTTTGATAAAGCACGACCAGTACATTCGACCACGATCGGCGATTGCGAGATACGGACAGAGAGCGAGCGAGAATAGAGATTGGGATTCAGAGAGAGGGAAAGTCGGTTCGCACCGCCGTCCCCAAATGATACACCGCACGTGCGAATTGACACGGAGCGGAAAAGGGGGTCGAAATCGAACACGAACTTACGACGAAGGAGGGAGAAGGAGGAGGTGGAGGAGAAGAAGAAGAAGAAGAAAAGCGAGAGGAAGTCGAAATTTTGGGGCTTTTGGGTTTTTGGGGCTCAAACGAGTCAAATCTCAATTGCTCAATTGGGGGTTAATTTGCTGAGAAATTATACTAATTTAAAATTTGGGAATTTTTTTTTATATGTTTATGATTTAATTGACCAAAATAATTGAATTGATGACACAAACAGGACGACATAAGGGACGCAGATGGAGATAGATAGATAAAGAGAGAGGAGAAGATGGGTGTTTCCGAGTCCACTCCATTGAACCAAGCTTTGATTTTACACAAGTGCCCCTGTTTTCATACACATTTTCATCAAAAATGATATGTTATCCTTTCATTTTTATCTTTTTTCATGGTCTTTCGGAGTATAGACCATATACTGATATTTTTTTTCTCAATATTGAGAGATGGGTCTTGTTCTTCATGCTCCTAGAACCATGAGCCTAAGAATTTGTCTTTTTTTAGGAAACAAAACATAAATTCAAAAGCAACAGATAATTTAAAACACGGTTACGAGCTCAAGCGCACGCTTATATGTGTATAACTTCGCACTTAAACATGGTTATGCGTGCATAGGCGTGCATGGTTAATATGTATAACAATAAATAATAAGATTGTATACTTGGAAAGATTTGGATTCATTCACAATAATAGTTCAATCTCACATTCCATCCTCATAAAGAGAAACTCGTTTTAACTATAACAATGACGGTATGTCTACCTATACAAGAACGAGTATTGATATTACTATTTTGTGTACGAAATATATCATCTACGCTAAAGTAGAGGGGGTGGATTACCCTCATAACGGGCTAGCAATAATGTGGTTCAAATTCGCCTTCGACGAGAATCGAACCTAAAACCTCTCTCCTTAAAGTGAAGAAGAATATTATTGGACCGTAGTACTAAGTGACAGTATTAATATTATTATGAATCCTTACTTTCATTGTGCTTAATTAATATTATTTTTATAATTATTATGATTTCTGACTTTTTGACGTGGGTCACATTATAATATGCAAATCTACAACCAAAAAATTTGAAATTAGATTGATTATTGAGAGCTAAATGCAAAGGTAGTCTTTTTCCCTTGTGAGTGGGAAGTTTGATTCTTGTAAATGGCGAATTTGAACCCCATTATTGATAGCCCATTGTGAGGCTTAGTTCACTCCCCCTAGTTTAAATAATATCGTTTGTTAAAAGAAATACATAGGTAGAGAGAGAAAATGGATGTTTCCTGATTCTAGTCCATTAAAACCAAGCACAGAAATAACAGAACGCTCTTGATTTTATCCTCAATTTCAAAAAAAAAAAAAAATTATATTATCCTTTGATCTTATAGTTTTTCAAACTCTTCCAAGCTTTGGTTTAGTGATCTCTTTTTTTCTTAAAAATTGAAAGATGTTTTAAAGTCAAATTTTTATTTTAACTAGGGTAAAGAAATTCAAGAGGTTGTAAGTAGTATGTTGCACTTGAGGGCTTACGTTTGATTCCCTCTCTCTCTTTCTCTCTCTCAATATTTCATGTATGAAGGAGAAAATAATTCTTCTACCACTACCACTACCACTAGAGTCCTAAGCTGCACAATATTTGACATATTTTGTATTTTTCCAGTCATTTAAAACTCTAACCATCTCACTTCTATCAAATATTCTTATAACTCTTTAGGTAGTTGTGATTGTTTGGATGGAAAGACTAAGGTGATTTAGAGCAATTTCATACGGGTAAAATTGACATGGCTAGATCCCAAATCCAACTCAAAACACTTATCCACCCAATTTTGGGTCAACAAGGCTCACTAGCCATACTGCTATAGCCATATCGATAAAGAGTTCATGTCTAAATGCATGACGCTACGTCAGCGAAGCCTTTTACTCTTTTTTTTCGCCACGCATGTGAGCCACACATACCCACCTAGGAGAGTGATGAGGCAAATTTTGTTGCATGGCCCCACCGCAATGACTACTTACAATGTACTCAAGGAAATGGATCGTCTCCGGATCCCTTCCTCCTTATTCACCAAATCAGGGAATTTTGGCCATTAATATTTGATCCAACGGCTACAAACAGGGGCCAACTTTAAAAGTTATAATAACTTTAGCCATTCGATCAAATTTCAATGGTTGGGATCTCTTGATTTGGTGGATTAGGAGGAAAGGATCCGGAGAGGATCCCTTTCCTATACTCAACATGTGGCCAAATCTAAAACGTCCATTTCAAATTCTTACTCAATTCACGGTTCTTATTATTTTTTGTAATAATAATTTTTTTTAAATTCAGAAAAGTTCAGAAAAATTAAGGAAAAAATTACAACGGTTACATGTAATTATTAGGTTATCTTATTAGGTTTTTAAGATATAACAAAATTCATTTATCAAAAGCTAAACAATATTTGAGATAGACATGGTGTGACAACCCATCCCTAATTTTGTGATTTTATAAATTTTTAAATAGTGATTTGACAAAAATGTCCCTAGTTACGATGAAGATTTTACAAATTACGAAGCGTGATGGGCGTTTTGGTAAATTCACGTTGCGGGAAATATTTTTCTGTATTTTCATTGGTGACTTTGAGCTCTGTGCCAAGTGGGACCCACACCACTCCTCCCTTCACTCCCATGTCTCTTCTCAGTTCCTCTTCAACTCTTTTGGACCTCTCTATCTCTAACTCTCACCCTTCTTCACTCTCTCTCTCACCTAACACTCTCTTTTCACTATATCTCACTCAAACTCTCTCTTTTTCTCTACACAACCCCAAGAGACCGTGCATCACACAGCACACTCGCCTCCCTTCCGGCGAACTCCACTTGAACCACCGCCGACATCTCACTACCTGGACGAGTTCCACAAAACCTAGTAGCGGGAGGAAAACCCCAGGCTTTCTCGTCCCTTTCGTATGTGTAAACCTTGACCACCATCACCATTCTCGTGACTGGACACGATCACCACCATTCTGCTGCGGTGGACCACCATTTCCTCCCTCCTACCATTTTACTCAGGACACCCTGGTTCAAGATAGGGCTACACATTGGCTTTGGCCACTGTTCATTGTCTCATTCAACGAAACTTCATTTTTTTGACAAATGTGAACCTCAAAAACCCCCAAGATCTTCGTAGATTGTGTTTAGGAGTATGGTTAGGATGTTTTTGAGGTGTTTTAATGTTGTATGGACACATAAATACCTCGAGAATAACAAACCTAGTTCTCCGGCGGAGATCTGACGGCTTTCGAGCCATTTTCCGGCCAACTCCGGCCACGGCCGAGGAAACCAAAGGTATATTTTGATTCCTTGTCCTCTGAGCTTCGATTTGATATATTGGAAGGCTAGGTTTAGTGAAGATTTGTAGTGGTCGGAGCTGAGATTATCCCAGCGGTTGTAGCGGCAAACGGCCAGAGAAGAAGAAAGAAAAAAATAAAATAAAATAAAAGGGCCCAAGCCCAAACCCAGATCCACGAGATTGACCCAGATCCACCTAGAAGTTGAAGGGGAATATTCATTTAGAATATTCTGTTAACCTTAATAGAATATTCCTTCTGAGAATGGAATATTCTGTTAAAGTTAACTGTTGATCGTTAGTTGACTTTTGTGACTTTTTGGAATTTTCTCATAAACCCTTTTAGGTTAATTTCGACGTCCCGAGTCCCCTTTTGACATCCATTTAGTGAAATTCTAAAGTCTTAATGTAGTTGACCACCGGGGTGTCTCGATTGACTTTTTAGGGTTGATCGTTGACTTTTTAACAAAATTTATCGGGGACCCACCTTAGCGTATTTCAACGTCCTGATTTCAAATCTGCACTCCGTTTCCCAAAATTTAATCGCCTTAGTTGAGTTTTACTAATGGTTCCTAATATTATGCATAGGTGCGATTACAATTGCAGACTCTGGCTTCTCACGTTCGAACGACTATGACTTCACAAGTATCTGTGAGTGGGTCTTTTCTTTTAAATAGTGTGTATATATAATTGTTAGTTTTCATTTATACGCCTAAATTATCATGACATTTATAAGATCTAGCACATTGATAGAAATTATGAAGTTATGCTATGTCCTACGGGATGCACATGTATGCGTATTATTATTGATGCCTTAATTATATTTACTGCTATGAATGATATTATGTTGACTAGAATTATCGAATCACTATGACATGACTATATTTATGTTATCTACTCATCGTTTGCTGCACCGGTGTTAGTATTCGCCTGTGTCAGGGCCAGTTTTTCACGTGTATGTGCACATCGCACCATACGCTCACTTTGGATCCATTGTAGGTGTCAGTCCTGTCCTAGATTGCTAGAGGCACTTAGGACTTGTATGTGTTGCGCATAACGTCAGTCTTCACGTGATTGTAGTACTATAGCGTATATCATTGTTACACCCAATCATGTTCATGTTAGAATATCTTTGCATGAACTCGTGTTTTAGCATCTGTCGATGAGTACTCGATATGATATGTTTGCTTATGTGATATTATGTGATTATGGACGTCACGTGCTTACTTACGAAATATTGTGCCGTATTGAATTCTTGAGATATTGCAGGCTGAGGTAAGTATTTTCATTCCATGCGTAGTATGTATATTTTGGAAACTATATTTGTTTTATGGCGATAGGTTATAATGTCTTCAAAAAGGTTTTTATAAAACTTTATTTTTAGGCTCACTGCCCCTTTAGTTTTTTGCAGCTGAGCTTTCGTATCGACGATGATTCTTGGCAAATCTCAGTATAGGTGATTACCTTTGATGGTATAATTCTACTATACTGTACTTTACTTACGCTATGACATCACGTGTGAAATGGGTTCATTCCTGCTCGCTAGCACACTCTTATACTTAGGCACTTTTAGGTTTAAATTTATTCTCATTTTCCACATTACTATATTTTATGGCTTCGTCACCCTCCTAGTGTCGACTAGCACAGCTCGATTCGGAGTTCAAGTGGACATTCCGGGTCCGGATGTGTCACATGGACACATGGTATACATTAAAAATAAATAAATCTTTGTGAATAGTAAAGATCATGTTAGTTATTATTCACAATAGGTGGAGAGTGATTAGTAATAGTCATGGTAGTTCTTTATTTAAGTAAATAATAACTGTCATAAGTCTAGTCCTAGGTCCAAATCAACCAAAATGGGTGGAAATGCTCTGATTGATTGGTGGTGGCAACGATGAGTGATGGTAAGGGTAATGATGTCAAAGATGAAGGTTAGATTGGTGATATTAGTAGTAGGGACACTACTTGGCAGCTAAAAGTTCAGCAACAACTCATGCTGATACCCAATCACAAATAAACATGTGTCCAATATGTGTTTACAATTTCAATTATTTGAATCGTGTCCAAATATGATTGGGTATGCAGGAGTTGTTGCTAAACTTTTAGCAGCCAAGTACTGTCCTAGTAGTAATGGAAATGTTCTTGTAATTGAAATTGTGGTGATAACCAATACACAATGATAATGGCCACAATTAAGTCATGGTATTAGAGATGGTAACAATGGTGGTTTGACTAGATGATTACTTTTAATGTTGAAAAAAAAAATCGCTTCAATCCTTGAAAAAAATTACTTTTATACTAAACCTTATCAAAAATTAAAAACTAGTTTTTGTTTTTTTTCTTCTTTTGGTTGACAACGGGGAATAAGTCCAAAAGAAAAAAAGGATTGCATAAGAATATCACATATCACAAGGCTACGAAACATAGTTATATATGCAATTAGCAACAGACAACAAGAACGAGGAGTTTGCTTAAAAAAGACTAGACACAAACTGCATGACAAACTCAAACAAAGTAAATCATCAACAACAAAATAATTACAGTAAATACTTCACATATCCAAGCCAGCATATAGATATTTCATATATCCAAGCCAGCATAGATATTTCACATATGTTAATGCATTTAATCTTTTATTTATCTATTTATTAGGCTATAGTAATTAAATTTCACACATGCTAATGCATTTTACCTTTTATTTATTTATTTGTTTATTTATTAGGCTATAGTAATTGTGACCCACTAGAAAGTTCTCATGTGAGTTTTCAGAAACAGAACCGTGAGGGCGTGGTTAGGGCCCAAAGTGGACAATATTATGCTACGGCGGAGTCGAGCCCGTGATGTGGTGGGGGCCCGGACGGGGATGTGACAATTTGGTATCAGAGTCAATCCTTGGTTGGAAGTGTGCCGATGAGGACGTCGGCCCATTGGGAAGTTCTCGTGTGAGTTCCTAGAAACAAAACCGTGAAGGCATGGTCGGGGCCCAAAGCGGACATTATTGTGCTACGCCGGAGTCAAGGCCGTGATATGGTGGGGGCTCGAACTGAGATGTGACAATTTGGTATCAGAGCCAATCCTTGGCCGAAAGTGTGCCGACGAGGACATCGGGCCCCCTAAGGGGGTGGATTGTGATATCCCACATCGCCTAGGGGAGTGGATCCTCTAAGCCTTATATGTATATTCCCATCTTTACCTAGCACAAGGCCTTTTGGGAGTCACTGGCTTCGGGTTCCATCGGAACTCCGAAGTTAAGTGAGTTCGTGCGAAAGCAATCCCATGATGGGTGACCTACTGAGAAGTTCTCGTGTGAGTTCCTAGAAACAAAACCATGAGGGCATGGTTGGGGCCCAAAACGGACAATATCGTGCTACGACAGAGTCGAGCTATGGATGTGATGAGGGCCCAGGTCGGGATGTGATAGTAATTATTGCCACTTCTTTTGTGTTGGTTTTATAAAGAATCCCACAAAAATAAAATAAAAACTAATGCCATATCCAAGTCAAAATACATATTCCACATATGTTAATGCATTTAGACGAGTGAAAGGCATTGCAGAATTGCAGAATTAAAGACAATGGGTGAAAGACAGTGCATAAAATTCAATTTTCACGTCTGCCCTCCGCATATGAACTTCAAGAGCGTAAGAAACTTAAATAATTGAAATTCAAAGAAGATTAAGAAAAAAATTGAAAGGTTGTGTATTGGCCAACTACGGCGTGCATCAAACCACACTACCAATTAAAGACAAAATTGAAAGGCATATATACATTCGGACTGGTACAAATTAATACAAGAATGAAAATTCAAGTAAGACTAAGACTCTAACTCATGATAAAAGATGTGTTGGCATTGAAAAAAACAATGATTTATTATAAGTATTATGATTTCCAAATGAAATTAAATCATACTAAGAAATTATACGTGACTTCACTTTCACCTCTTCTCCTAACCATTGACGTGGTTTTACAGGTTTAGTTTCACTCTTTACATTCAAGCTTTTTTTTTCTGTGAAATATAATTTCCGTTATAAACCCTAACTCATACTAGATGTCCACGCAGTAGGATGTAATTTGAATTGAAATGACGAATTTGACCCTCCATGTGAGTCATGTGAGTTTAATTAACGGAAGACTAACGAAAGTTAGGATTTGGACCTCAATTGCTAATAAGGCTCACCACGAGAGTTTAATTAGAAGCCTTTGCCTAAATTTTTTATTATTAGTTAGGCTAGAGTAATTATTGGTTTATTTTTTGTGTTGGTTTTATAAAGAATCTTATAAACACTTTTATTTTTTGAACAAACAATATTATCTACACTAAAAAGGAGGGATGGACTAAGTCTCATAATGAGCTAACAATAATATGGTTTAAATTCGTCTTTAGCTAGAGTTGAACTTAAGACATCATACATATTCTACATACTAGCCTTTCTGCACACGCTAATGCGCGTGCAAAAGATTTTTTTTTTACATCACGGCACGCTACGTGCGACTAGTGAAACTTTTTTAATTATAAAGACATTTTTATATTTATAGCATATTATGCACGACGTACAATGTTTAATGTTATTTTTTAGGATTTGGATCCTCGTCGGATCCCCTCCCTGGGGATCCTAGGGATCAACGAACACGGACCTTTGATTAAAAATCATGCGGTTCCAATTAAATGCTTTTTATATATTTAAAAGTAAAAAGCATTGTTTTGCGTGAAAAATATAAAAAGGAAAAAATTGTGACCGCACGATTTTTGATCAATGGTCTGTGTTCATTGATCCCTAGGATCTCCAGGGAGGGGATCCGACGAGAATCCAAATCCATTTTTTACATTTATACTTGTCAAGAGACATTATTTATTTATTTTTTTAGTTACCAAATCGTATGAACTTTTGCACCGGTAATGTTTTAAAGGATGCTACAAGAAACCACAAATGTTATTAACTTACTGTTCAATCGTCGTTCTTCCTTTGTTGGTAATGCGAAAGGTCTCGTTTGAGACAGTATCAAAGAGCAGAATACCACAGTGAGTCTACACGACTATGAGACAGTAACTAAATGGCTGTATTAACAGAGAAGTTACCATCATTTGGTGATTGCCAAATGACTTTGGTCATGAAATTTACATAGGAAGGGGATGGGCAGATGAACACAATTTTCACAAACATGAACACAAGGAGAATACATTACACCCCCACCCTCCTACCCTTCCATAAATACCCTTAATCGCGAGTCAAAATTCCAAGAATGGCATGCTCCCATAGATATCCAATATCCGGGCATGACAGAAGGTTAATGCAACCATAGTTTTACCAAATCTCCCGTCGTGTGATCTGAATAGTTTACTGCACCTCTTTCCAATTGTCTGCCACAACTGTAAGACGAAACATGAGGGGCAAGAAAATCAATTGTATATTTGCAGGTCAGGGTTTAGGCGGTATATAAAAAGAATTCCCACAGTCGATTGGAGTATGCATCAATGGATTCCATCTATCAAATATCAATCGTCCTCCTCGGCCAATTCTTCCTCGGAATTTAATAGGTGGTGTGGATGCTCCATTTGTTACTGAAGAATCTGATGGGGGTACAATGCCTGCTGCTGCCAACTTTTCTGGAACTAGAGGTCTTGTAAATAACAAAACTGGCTCAAGGGGATCCTACACAAAGCCCAGCCAACAGTTCAAATTCACTTCTGAATCTCGTATTCAAATTAAATTCAAATGAATTTTGCTGAAACTCCCTAACAGATTACATGGTAGCTTACCAGATATTGAATTAATGACAGTGACAAACTTCTGCAATTACTTATTGATAGGGTAGGGTAGGATAGTCTGATTCACAAGAACACAAACAACGTACCATTTTATGAAGCCACCCTTGTGGTGCATGCCGCCGCCTGAACTCTTGCTTCATGGTTCCTGTAGGAACCATAACTAAATTTGAATCTGTTAAAGGCGGATTAGGTATTGCGGGAGGTCGCATACGGGGCTGGCTGTTTGAAACATCATCCGAATCAACAAATTCGTCCTCGCTTGAACCAAATTTGCAAGATACAGGTTGAAATCCAGGAAGGGCCAAACTATCTTCCAGGAGCTCAGTTTCATGCTGAAAAAACCATAAGTCATGCAACAATCAGCAACACATTAAATTAAACCATTATAAATTACATAGCCCCAAAACCGAGCGCAATGGCGTTCTAGGATTCACATAGCCGACCCCACTTAGTGGGGAAAGGCTTTGTTGTTGTTGTTGTATGAATTACATAGCCCAAAAGGTTTACTGAATTATATGGCTGACTGAAGGCCCAGAAGGTTTACTGAGTTATATGGCTCACTGAAGGCATAATTAAAGGTAAACAGCAATAAGACTTTCCTTTTCCTTCACCTTTTTCTACCTTCTTTTCTTTCACTAACTTTTTTCTTTTGAGAAGAAAGAATATTTGATAAGGAAAAATAAAAGGGAAAAACTTTGAGTTTCAGAGTACCAAGTTACTCTTTCCAGTATCAACTACTAATTACATCGTCCTCACTTACAAGAAAAGAAAAAGGTACAAGGAATCGACAGACAAATGTCCAGAATAGGAAAAAAAAAAAAAAAAAAAACTAACAGCATAAAGCAACAATTGAAACATCAATCACCCCAGACCAATCCCACCAATCCCAACTAAAGATTGAGATAAAAAGTCAAACAGAACGAGGAGATTGTCAAGGGCAATATTAAAAAGAAATCGTTAAAGCAAACAAAGAGAGGAATATCCACTATACATACCTTGTATTTCATTTGGATTATTTGAAGACTAACTTCATTCTCCATGACTTCCCTCTTTTTCTCTTCTCTCTGTATACAAATTATATGGAAGCAATCAGCAGCAGTGAGGACAAATTCATCGCAAGGTGAATATAACGCCACTCAAGGAAAGTTTAAACACTTCAATAAAAGCACCTTGATTAAAGCCTCTACTATGGTCTTGGCTTGCTCCAGGTTGCGCCTAACCTGAGAATAGTCAATTCCAAAAGAAAAGCTTGTGACTGTTATTGTCAAACGCAATATGTACTGACTGGAAAAAAAAAATTATTGAAAAAGTAATACAAACCTGGCGAAGCTTTTCAAATGACTGCACATTATTTTCCCTTCTTTGCATCTAAGAAAAAAGACAAACAATAAGAAAGAGATATTTAAGAAATGTGTATAAGCAAAAACATTTAACTAACTAAAAGGCTTCGCCTTGAGGAAAAAGGAAAACACAATTAACTTCGTAATGTACCCTTCTTGTGTGCAGTCTGTGGGTTTTCTCCCTTGGTCTAAAGACATTATACGGGTTGGTGTCATTAACTGGTGGAGGAGGCTGTAACATAAATGTAGATGAGAATCAAGATGTTAAAGTTTATCAACGATGTATAAATGATATGCAAGCGCATATAGGCAGTGACAACATAAGCACATAATCAAGTTATTAAACTAACCTGCAAACGCCGCAAAACAGGCTTCTGCCAACGTTCACGCTGCCAAAATTGAGTGAAAAGAATAAATATCATCAGAAATATTTAAAAAGAACAATAATTAGACTGCACCGCAAATTATTGTGTATATCATGAAAATCAGTGAATTTGAGTTGTTTGTTCAATAATTTTCATTATTCTCCAACCCACAAGGAACGCAACTCGCTGGATATTCAACAGTTCTAGTTGACTAATTCATTTCCAAACAAACCTCTAAAGCTTGTAAGATAATACACACCTTCTCTTTCCAATAATTATAAACAGACTGGATAACAGCATATCTGAGGGACTGAGCTTGTAAAGCCTACAGCAAAAGGAAACAAAATTCTATTAACTTCGAGAAATGATTCAACACGGCACAAAATTAGAAAAAATATGCATCAAAATGCAACCATAAAAGATCTCTTGTAAACAGAGAAATGATTCAAGACGACCAAATACTATTTTTTAGCATCTTCATAAATAGAGAACGGCAACCTTTTCTGTTTAGGAACATGATACTACGTACCTCAGTCTCATTTAGTAAGACCTAACAAGAACCAAATTAACAAATATAAATGAACGATGCCACCATTTGGACATAGCCAATGAATGAAAAAAAAAAAGACTTTTAACAACCAGCATCGATATTGGTCAATTCATCAGGAAAAAGAAATCAAAACGCACATCACCTCACTAGCAACATCAAGTTGTAGAAGTACAGGGATTGGTGAAGCAAGAGTAGGAGTTATAACTCCTGCTCTTTCTCGCGCCTTATGATCCAAAACCTCCAACTTAAAAAGAAGACTCTCAAGCCTGTATGTGTGAGAATACCTCACTGATTAGAATACCAAATTCGACTGAAGAATAGAGAAAATTAGATTAAAGCATCAGGCAGCTACTATTTTTGAAAACCGGACACGACAAAATTCAAACTTGAATGCTTGATTGTCTACATATTGCTCAAAATCAAATTCTTCTGCGTTTATCAAATTACATTCTTATTAGAAATGAAGAGTTAGATTGTGATTATACTGCTGCTGCTTTCGTACAAGCTATTTCGATTGTCATTAATTACTTGATAAAAATGTAGACGTAAAGGGTAGGCAAAGTGATTACTTTTCGGGTGCAAGAATCTTCCTCTCTTTGTTGAACTCATACAGCCAGTCCTCATCCTCATTGTCTAGGTCATACTCCACAAACTCTCCGAGCTCGGCCCGAGCTGCAAAACGATAATAAAAGTGTCAGCAACGCAATACGAACACGAAAATGGCGGTAACAAACGAGTGTGAATTCAACAAAACCTCCTCTAGCGCGAAGGTACGAATTGGGCTGGCCAAAAGTGCGAGAATAGTCCCTCTCATAAGTGTCCACAACAACAAACTGAGGAGTGGGTATTTCAGGAACATATTTCTTGGGCGCGGCGGGGGTCGGGGGTGCCTCCGGTTCAACGGTGGCGTCGTAGGCGAGGCGGATGAGCTGAGAATTGCGGGTGGAAGTTGGGGTATCATCGTCTTCGAAGTCCTTGACGGATTTGACAATGGGGAGCTTCTTGTGGATATCAACAGGGCGAGGCCTGAATGAAAGTCTACTCATTTCGACCTCTGTTCATATCTCTTCAACCCCTTTAAGGTTCAAGGAAGGAAGGAACCAGTCAGTGGGGGTTATTAGGGCAAAATTAGGGTTTCGAATTGGGCATGGAATTGGTTGTGATAATTGGAGTTTCGAATTGGGGATGAAGGTTTATGTTGTGGTTGCTAGAGAATGAAGAATTGGGATCGATCAAAACCCTAATTGTGTGCCCTAAAAGAGACGGAGCGGAGACGAAGCCGGAGAGAGGGAAAAAGGGGGTTTGTTCTCGTGTGGGAGACGAACACCTCTGCAGAGAAACCAGCTCGGATTGGATTGGATTGGGTTCAAATGTTTTGGGCCCACTTTTGACTTGAAACTCCCTACATTAAGGCCCAATTATAGTTTGTAGATTAGTAAAATCTTTTGTGGGCCCATTATTGGCATTTACCCATCTGTCCCTCATATTATTTTCAATTTTTTATGCAACGATATAGGGGTAAAAAATAAATGGGTTGCAAATCCAAAATTCCTGAGATTAGAATGTAAGACTTGTTGGAACATATTTTTCATCTCTAGAATAATGGTTCATATGTCAGTTTGGTTTTCATCTCAGCGTGAGTCCTACATATTTCAACCATCATTCCATAATGAGTAAGGCGAGTAAGGCAATCCGGACTACACAACAATCCACTCCAACTATGGGTTGTTACTGAAAGGGGTCCTAAACGAACCCAATGACCGGAGTCCTAAGAGTATGTGGTATGTCACCCCTTAAGGTCCGACTAGAATCCTAATGGGAGAATGGGTCTACTACCCCACAGCCTCTAACCGGAGTGCATATCGTATGTTCTCCACTTCATATTCAACCACTCCCCACTCAAATCCCATCAGGTCCTAGTTAGATGCCAATTGCTTATCTAATTGGTTATATTATAGCACTACAGCTGATTTGAGCCATACCTCTAACTCCAACAGCTCTAACACTTCAGACAGCTGGCGGAGGGCTCTGAAGAAAGTTATGGGCATGCGTATGGTCTGACTGCTTTGAGCCATGCTTCTGACTCTAACTGCTTGACACTTTAGACAGCTGACGAAGGGCTATAGAGATAGGTTCTTGCCATATATATGGTCCGTATACTCTGAGCCATGCTTCTGACTCCAACTATTTTGACCCGTAAGACAGTTGGTAGAGTGGCACAGTGCACATTAGATAGACTTTGGGCGTCTATAAATAGGCAACTTGACGCTTCACAAAGTGTTGGACACTTCTTTCTCACTTAGAGCATTATGCTCATCTTCTCACTCAAATACTGATTTGCCCCCCAAAAAAAACCCACCGGACATTTGGTTTCACGACCATTTCCTTTTCTTTGCTCTTGTAGACTCACCCAACTAGTGGAATCATTCACTCCACCCAAAGAGAGGAACCTGCGCAAAATACGTTCCAACAAGACCTCTTACTTATAAGTAAAAAGAAATATCACTAGATCATAATACAAAGTGTTCAAATTTTTGAAATTTTAAAATAAAGTTTAAAGTTAAAGCCCAAATTGGGATTTAAGTTGAGAAATTATTGCACAACTTTTTTACCTTCTCCTCTGTTGCTTTTATTTAATTTGTTCAATCCGATGACCATACAGAAAAACGATGTGCACGAGGAGAAAAACAAACAGTAGAACACAGGAAAACCAAGAAATCGAAGACAACTTAAAACGCAGAAATAGACAAGAACAAAACTTACGAATAACTAACTCAACAGGTGAACAGGTGAAACACAAATAACTGTTTTCTGAACTCATTTGGTTTTAACTGCTGACTAACATTCATATACATTCAATGGTTCAGTAACAACAAATATACAAGTAAAAATATGAAGAGGACTTTCCCATATCAGGAAGTGGAAAACTAACCTATATCTCTGTATACTGTACAATTTTTTCTGTGGAAGTTGCCTATCTACCACAAGAAAGGAAATTCCATCTTTTCATTGTGTAACACATCACTACAAGGGGAAGCGTATGCTACGGGTTTCGGGCATTTTTAATGCTGTTTTTCCTGTCGGGAGAGTTCAAAAGCAAAATGCATCGAACAAGTGACTCGTTTCTCACTCCATTCGAAATTCAATCCCTTCTGTAACAAGTTTTCTGTGGTAAAAAGAAGGGTTCTTTAGAAAAAGACCCTTGAAACTCTTATTTTCCAAACAAAAACCCACCTAATATTAAATATGCAAATAAAACCCAAATTTCAAATAGAGTACCATGTAGACAAACATGTAACCAATTATTATCACATATTTACAACTTATGCCACAAAACCCTAATTATGTCAATAAATATTATTACTCACCCTAATTATGATTAGTAATTAACCCCATATGGAAAAGTTCACCTTTCTTGTATGGTAAATATTAGGAATATATATATATATATTAATTTAGCCATGTTCATAAACAATTATGGGCAAATTTTTCATATGAAAAAAAAAATCCTTTGTACAATCAGTTATTTTGCATCAAATAATATTGTTGGATAAAAAACAATAAAGAACCAATTAATATTCTTTTATGTTGTAGGTAAATTATTTTACCTAGATTATTACATACATTAGGCATTTTTTGTTTGTTATCATATATGCTTGTTAAAAATAATTTATCTATATTTATATGTAAAATATAAGTAAATTAATTTTGAATCAAATAGCATTTATTTTGTAGGTAAATTAAAATAGTAGTTCCATTATTTTGGTAAAGTTAAACAGTGCCTAAATTATTTCGTAAGAATTAAACCAAGACAAATTATCTCTACTAAAATAAAACAGTAGCTATTCGACAAAAAATAAATAAAAAATAAAACAATAGATACATTATTTTCTTTTAGGATTAAACAATAGGTAAATTATATTGTAGGTACATTATGTTTGTAATATAAAAAAAAGAAATTGAAATTTATAAACAAAAAGTAGTAGATATATTATTTTTTAATCAAATTTCCTTTATTTGTAGGTGAATTATTTTCATGCATTATTATATATATTGGGCACATTTTACTACTAATATATATGTGTGCAATAATTTACCTATATTATTATATAAAATATAGATAAATTTATTTTGAAATCAAATAACATTTTTTATTTTATAAGTAAATTATTTTACATGTATCATTACATATACAGGGCAAAATTATTACTAATACACATGTCCAAATAATTTACCTATATTTTTTAAATATAGCTAAATTATTTTATAGTGCCCTTTCATATTTTCATTTGGTAAGAAAATGACAAGATTAAATTAAAATTGTCTAATTTTATGCAAATTTGAAAAACAATTACGAAGGAAAGTATAACATTATTAGTTCTTTTTTTCCTTAACATACAATTTGTTATGACATATTATTATTTTAAACATTAATGCATTTTTTTCCATTAATCTCTCCTTTCAAATTTGCATAGATTTAAATGTTTACATTAAAACGGTAATTAGGGGTATTTTAGGCATCTGCAAAATGTAAAATGTGTAAAGGCAAACAAAATTAATGAATTTGCTTATGTGGAGCCTAGTCATTGAGTTTTATTCAGATAAAAAGACTATGTTGGGTTTTATGTAAAGAAACTTGAGTTTCAGGGGCTAAACTCATATTTTCAGTAAAAAGAAGCTCGACTCTGTACCTATTGGCCGTACTCCATCGTAAAACATCTTCTCGTCTGTAACAAGTTTTCTGTCTACTAGCATTGTGAGAAGTTGCCTTCAAACAAGTGTAAACAAGCTCCGCCTCTGAATTATTTGATGTTACTTCGTTGCAGAAGATACCTACATCCCCACCCATGCTCCTTTCCTAATTCTATTGCAGAAAACAAAATCTGCAACAAATTGTACGCATCTTCTTTGTGAGCCAGTAGGATTGCTCCAACGAACTGCCCTTGCTCCACTGCTTCTTTTAGCTTGCTGGTTTTGCCGCAAAGGGGCATCTGAACTGCTTCCGACTATATGCACTACTCCTTCATCACAGTCAGCATGTATAACACTCTCCAAACGGATTTCTGATTCAATTTCCCAGTGAAGGTCAGCAGGAACACCCCGAAATTCAGGCTTGCCTAAGTCCACCAGATTTGAGCAGCTAACAATCAATACAAGCCTCTGTGTAATGATGACAAATTTACCAGCTTGTCTAAGTTCCTTGCACATGACTAAAATCTCATCCTTGAGCCTCAGACTGTCATCTGCCTCAACAAGAGCTGAAGTTCCAACAGCATCTTCCCAAGAGTAAGGTCTTACGGGGAGTTCCCTGCTTAGAGGCCTTGGAAGACGGACTCTAAAGCGCTGTTGTCCCATTTGATAGAGCCTACTCCGATTTCTGATTCTCTCTGCAGTTTTTCCAGTAACTTCAAGAATACTTTCAAGAATACTAGCAGCCCGTTTTGCCACTAGTCCTGTAATACCTAAAGCTATGCCTGCACCATAGACATGAAAAGCATGAACCAAATCTTATCATGTGCACTTAAGGTGATAGCGTCGTTTCTTCCGTGAGCTGCATATCAAGATGAAGGCAAAGAAGAAATGCAATTATTACTGCATGCCAGTGTCGAATACCTGACAGGACACCAGGAAGGCCATGTTTCTCAGCTCCTTTAATTGGTGATTGAAGAAGACCTGTGAGTCCCTCAAATACTCCATTTATCACACCCTTAGAGTGAGTAGCAATACCACTCTGCTGCTGTTCCACTTCTGAAACAGAAACCCCATTAATAATTAAAAGATGAAAATACTCCTTTGACCACAAGAATGTCGTTAGACATGCAGTTACCTTGTGCGCAGCTTTACTGAATTGTGTGGCAGCATCACTTATAGCGTAGACAGTGTTACTTAAAAGACACTTCAAAGACAAGTGGTGCCTTGTGCCATGCCAGAAAAATAAAAACAAATAAAAAACGTTATTATACCGATAAAAAGGGCAGTTGTAAACAAATAAAAACAAACTTACCAGAAAAATGCTCCTAGCAGGCACTGACAAGAAATCTCTAATGCCAAGCCCCATACTCCTTGTGAATCCCAAGGGATTGCCTATAACACCAGCAGAACCAAACACCTGCAAATTATACAGGGTGATAAGAGCAAGTTAAACGTCATACTGAAAATGTCATAATCCTTTCAGTCAATTTATGTTCTAATGGAGGAAGGACAGAAAATTCATTGCAGAACTCATGTAAAATAATATCTATTAGGTATTTCACGGCATGATGTGCTATGTAACATTTAAACAAAAGCTAGAAAACAAGACAGCAAGATACATTGAGGACAATAAAATAAGGCGTTACTGGGAACTGGCAGCTCTACGGTAAGAAAAGATAGCAAACAAATAACTGCCCTAGCATCAGGGCATGTCAATGCGACAGCATGAAGTTGCTCACTATTACCAAGTGTCTTCAAGATCAAGAACCAACAACAACAACAACAACAACAACAAAGCCTTTTCCCACTAAGTGGGGTCGGCTATATGAATCCTAGAACGCCATTGCGCTCGGTTTTGTGTCATGTCCTCCGTTAGATCCAAGTACTCTAAGTCTTTTCTTAGAGTCTCTTCCAAAGTTTTCCTAGGTCTTCCTCTACCCCTTCGGCCCTGAACCTCTGTCCCGTAGTCACATCTTCGAACCGGAGCGTCAGTCGGCCTTCTTTGCACATGTCCAAATCACCGGAGCCGATTTTCTCTCATCTTTCCTACAATTTCGGCTACTCCTACTTTACCTCGGATATCTTCATTCCCAATCTTATCCTTTCTCGTGTGCCCACACATCCCACGAAGCATCCTCATCTCCGCTACACCCATTTTGTGTACGTGTTGATGCTTCACCGCCCAACATTCTGTGCCATACAACATTGCTAGCCTTATTGCCGTCCTATAAAATTTTCCCTTGAGCTTCAGTGGCCTACGACGGTCACACAACACGCCGGATGCACTCTTACACTTCATCCATCCAGCTCGTATTCCATGGTTGAGATCTTCATCTAATTCTCCGTTCTCTTGCAAGATAGATCCTAGGTAGCGAAAACGGTCGCTTTTTGTGATCTTCGCTAGATTGCTCCGGTCATTAGTGTGGATAAGTATATAAATGGATAGAGATAGGAAAGCAAACACAAGATGTACGTGGTTCACCCAGATTGGCTACGTCCACGGAATAGAAGAGTTCTCATTAATTGTGAAGGGTTTACACAAGTACATAGGTTCAAGCTCTCCTTTAGTGAGTACAAGTGAATGATTTAGTACAAATGACATTAGGAAATATTGTGGGAGAATGATCTCGTAATCACAAAACTTCTAAGTATCGGAGTGTGGTGTCGTCTTGACTTGCCTTATCTGTCTCATAGGTAGATGTGGCATCTTCTCTGGAAGTACTCTTCCTCCATCCAGGGGTGGTATCTTCAACTGGTGGAGATGCACAAGGTAATGTATCAATTTCACTTGAAGCTTACTTGTAGTTTCAGGCTTGGTCAAGCGCGATACAAACCATGTAGTAGGAGTCCCCCAAGTCGCCGAGCTAGGGGGTCTGCTGAAAGAGGTGACAGACAAGGTAAGCAATCAGAGCTCCAACTGATTGTTCACCTTCTCCCCATCTTGCAGCAGCATGAAGGATAAAGAGAAGAAAAATGAGAAGAGATGATATGAGATACTTTTGTTTTTGAAGAAGTAACTTTCCACAGGCTTATTCTTGAACTGAGCTGGAGGGTTTTCTGGTTTCCTCCAGAGTATAAGGCCGACTGAAGAATTTGAGGGTCAAAACAAGTCCATCAAATCTAGAGTACGTTCCACCCTGCTGATATGGGATACTTTTGCTTTTGACAGAGTAATGGATGTATCGGCACGTGTGTTGTTACGCTTGTCTCCACATGCTTCCTTGTATCCTTCGCACTTGCCCTATCTGTTCCTCAAGCAGATGCGGAATCTTCCCTGGAAACATAAGATGTTGAAGATGAGTACTCGAGAGCAATGCCAGGTAAGTAATCAGGTAAGGGGTTCCAGGCAGTCAGTTCCTGGCTGGAAGCTTGATTCCAAGTGCTGACTGATTGCTCTCTTTCTCCTTGTCTTGCAGGTAAAAACAAGGCCAAAGGAAAAGACAGGGAAAAAGCATGATATGGGATACTCTTGCTTTTAACCTTGATGATATGAGATATTCTTGCTCTAGTATAGCTTGTTTGCAGAGGTATTATCGGGGGGAAAGAAAGCTGAATATTTCGAAAGGCTTCGTTGGGAGTGCCCTCTCAGATATGATGAAGGGTTGAGCATTTTTGCAGGTCTGCCTGTCCGTTGGGGATGGAGGTCGACATATATAGGAGTCTCCCTAACAACAAGTAGTAATGCTATTCCTTTACCCTGCTTGGTCATAGCACGGTAGTGGGAGCTGCCAGTTTCACATGTTTTAACTCTGTCAGAGCACTTTGAAAAAGTGGTCTGTGGTATCTGGCTCTCGAGATTCGGAGAACGATGCCTCTTCGATTTTTGAGAAAGCAATCATGCTGGGGGTCTGGCTCTCGAGATTCGGAGAGCAGTGTCTCTTCGATTTTTGAGGAAGTAATCATGTTGAGAGTCTGGCTCTCGAGATTCGGAGGGCGGTGCCTCTTCGATTTTGGAGCAAGCAATCCTGTTGGGAGTGTTGTCTCGAATGTGAGTAAAGGTTGGGCATGTTTGCTAGTCTACCTTGCCACGAAGCACAAAGGTTGACACACAGGGACTTTCCAATTATCCAGCAATGGTACCGTTCCTTTACCCTCTCTTCGCTTTTGAGAAAGTAGTCATGTTGGGAGTCTGGCTCTCGAGATTCGGAGGACGGTGCCTCTTCGATTTTGGAGCAAGCAATCTTGTTGGGAGTGTTTTCTCGAATGTGAGTAAAGGTTGGGCATGTTTGCTACCTTGCCACGAAGCATAGAGGTTGACACACAGGGACTTTCCAATTATCCAGCAGTGGTACTGTTCCTTTACCCTTGTGGGTAATAATATGGTAGCTAGACCTTCAAAATTTATGTGTCTAAACTTTGTTAGTGCTGTTTCTTTGCTATTCTTTTACCTTTCTTGGTCAGAGCGATGTAGTGGGAGCTGCAAGCTTCACGTGCTCAACTTTGGTAGAGAACTTTGGCAAAATTATCTGTGGTACCCATGAGCTATTGTTGCGTGTGGGAAGTGGGTGATTGAACAGTAAGATTCATGTGCTTTCTACTTCACCAGAAGTCTTCGACAGAATGCCCATAATTTCTGCAAAGCTGAGTGTGCGTGTGACAGGTGCTGACAAGGCTAGAAAAGTAGGTGCCTCTTCGATTTCTGAGATCGGCCCTCGTGGTCTCTGAGCAGCCCAGCTTTTGAGAAAGCAAGCCCCTCTTCGATTGATTCGGAGAACGATGCCTCATCAATTTTTGAGAAAGCAATCATGCTGGGGGTTTGGCTCTCGAAGATTCGAGGAGTAGTGTCTCTTCGATTTTTGAGAAAGTAATCATGTTGAGAGTCTGGCTCTCGAGATTCGGAGGGCGGTGCCTCTTCGATTTTGGAGCAAGCAATCTTGTTGGGAGTGTTTTCTCGAATGTGAGTAAAGGTTGGGCATGTTTGCTAGTCTACCTTGCCACGAAGCACAGAGGTTGACACACAGGGACTTTCCAATTATCCAGCAATGGTACTGTTCCTTTACCCTCTCTTCGATTTTTAAGAAAGTAGTCATGTTGGGAGTCTGGCTCTCGAGATTCGGAGGACGGTGCCTCTTCGATTTTGGAGCAAGCAATCTTATTAGGAGTGTTTTCTCGACTGTGAGTAAAGGTTGGGCATGTTTGCTAGTCTACCTTGCCACGAAGCACAGAGGTTGACACACAGGGACTTTCCAATTATCCAGCAGTGGTACTGTTCCTTTACCCTTGTGGGTAATAATATGGTAGCTAGACCTTCAAAATTTATGGGTCTAAACTTTGTTAGTGCTGTTTCTTTGCTATTCTTTTACCCTTCTTGGTCAGAGCGATGTAGTGGGAGCTGCAAGCTTCACGTGCTCAACTTTGGCAGAGAACTTTGGCAAAATTATCTGTGGTACCCATGAGCTATTGTTGCGTGTGGGAAGTGGGTGATTGAACAGTAAGATTCATGTGTTTTCTACTTCCCCAGAAGTCTTCGACAGAATGCCCATAATTTCCGCAAAGCTGAGTGTGCGTGTGACAGGTGCTGACAAGGCTGGAAAAGTAGGTGCCTCTTTGATTTCTGAGATCGGCCCTCGTGGTCTCTGGGGAGCCCAGCTTTTGAGAAAGCGAGCGCCTCTTCGATTTCTGAGATCGGCCTTCGTGGTCTTTGAGCAGCCCAACTTTTGAGAAAGCAAACGCCTCTTCGATTTCTGAGCAGGCGCCTCTTCGATTTCTGAAGCTCCGTCGAGTGCAGATTTTTATAGGGGCTGGCATTAAGTTCCAAAGCACACTTGAATCTCCACCAGTAGAAGCTTCATTCTTGCACTTCTAAGATCTTGATTTGTCCGACCTCTTCTCTCTTCAACACCTTTGAAAATGTCTGGCCCCTCCGACCGTCGTTTTGACTTGAACCTTGTTGAAGAGGTAGCCCCGCCTTCTCCAGACAACATATGGCGCCCATCCTTCGTCTCCCCTACTGGTCCTCTTACCGTTGGGGATTCCGTGATGAAGAATGATATGACCGCTGCGGTGGTGGCCAGGAACCTTCTCACTCCCAAAGATAACAGACTACTTTCCAAACGGTCTGATGAGTTAGCTGTTAAGGATTCGCTGGCTCTCAGTGTTCAGTGTGCAGGTTCTGTGTCTAATATGGCCCAACGCCTATTTGCTCGAACCCGCCAAGTTGAATCATTGGCGGCTGAAGTGATGAGTCTCAAACAGGAGATTAGAGGGCTCAAGCATGAGAATAAACAGTTGCATCGGCTCGCACATGACTATGCTACAAACATGAAGAGGAAGCTTGACCAAATGAAGGAAACTGATGGTCAGGTTTTACTTGATCATCAGAGATTTGTGGGTTTGTTCCAAAGGCATTTATTGCCTTCGTCTTCTGGGGCTGTACCGCGTAATGAAGCTCCGAATGATCAACCTCTGATGCCTCCTCCTTCTAGGGTTGTGTCCAGTACTGAGGCTCCAAATGATCCCCCTCCGGTGCCTTCTCTTTCTGGGGCTCTACCGACTGCTGAGACTTCTCCTAAGCAACCTTTGTGAAGGCTCCCTCTTGTGTGTTTATTTTGACTCATGTATATGTACATATTTGTAGCTTATCGGGGATATCAATAAATAAGCTTTCCTTCATTTCAACGTATTGTGTTAAATACACCAAAGCCTTCTTCGCTAAGGTCTTTGAATTTTCTTTTGTTGAAGCTTGTATGTTGAAGCTTTCTAAGTGGAGCATGTAGGTTGGGGTAGTGTTCCCTTAATTTCCCGAGTGAGGAAAACTTCTCGATTGGAGACTTGGAAAATCCAAGTCACTGAGTGGGATCGGCTATATGAATCTTAGAACGCCATTGTGCTCGATCCTGTGTCATGTCCTTCGTTAGATCCAAGTACTCTAAGTCTTTTCTTAGAGTCTCTTCCAAAGTTTTCCTAGGTCTTCCTCTACCCCTTCGGCCCTGAACCTCTGTCCCATAGTCGCATCTTCTAATCGGAGCGTCAGTAGGCCTTCTTTGCACATGTCCAAACCACCGTAACCGATTTTCTCTCATCTTTCCTTCAATTTCGGCTACTCCTACTTTACCCCGGATATCCTCATTCCTAATCTTATCCTTTCTCGTGTGCCCACACATCCAACGAAGCATCCTCATCTCCGCTACACTCATTTTGTGTACGTGTTGATGTTTCACCGCCCAACATTCTGTGCCATACAGCATCGCCGGCCTTATTGCCGTCCTATAAAATTTTCCCTTGAGCTTCAGTGGCATACGGCGGTCACACAACACGCCGGATGCACTCTTCCACTTCATCCATCCAGCTTGTATTCTATGGTTGAGATCTCCATCTAATTCTCCGTTCTTTTGCAAGATAGATCCTAGGTAACGAAAACGGTCGCTCTTTGGTATTTCTTGATCTCCGATCCTCACCCCTAACTCGTTTTGGCCTCCATTTGCACTGAACTTGCACTCCATATATTCTGTCTTTGATCGGCTTAGGCGAAGACCTTTAGATTCCAACACTTCTCTCCAAAGGTTAAGCTTTGCATTTACCCCTTCCTGAGTTTCATCTATCAACACTATATCGTCTGCGAAAAGCATACACCAAGGAATATCATCTTGAATATGTCTTGTTAACTCATCCATTACCAACGCAAAAAGGTAAGGACTTAAGGATGAGCCTTGATGTAATCCTACAGTTATGGGAAAGCTTTCGGTTTGTCCTTCATGAGTTCTTACGGCAGTCTTTGCTCCTTCATACATATCCTTTATAGCTTGGATATATGCTACTCGTACTCCTTTCTTCTCTAAAATCCTCCAAAGAATGTCTCTTGGGACCCTATCATACGCTTTTTCCAAATCTATAAAGACCATGTGTAAATCCTTTTTCCCATCTCTATATCTTTCCATCAATCTTCGTAAGAGATAGATTGCCTCCATGGTTGAGCGCCCTGGCATGAACCCGAATTGGTTGTCCGAAACCCGTGTCTCTTGCCTCAATCTATGCTCAATGACTCTCTCCCAGAGCTTCATTGTATGACTCATTAGCTTAATACCCCTATAGTTCATGCAATTTTGTACGTCGCCCTTATTCTTGTAGATAGGCACCAAAGTGCTCGTTCGCCACTCATTTGGCATCTTCTTCGTTTTCAAAATCCTATTGAAAAGGTCAGTGAGCCATGTTATACCTGTCTCTCCCAAAAGTTTCCACACTTCGATTGGTATATTGTCTGGGCCTATTGCTTTTTTATGCTTCATCTTCTTCAAAGCTACAACCACTTCTTCCTTCCGGATTCGACGATAAAAAGAGTAGTTTCTACACTCTTCTGAGTTACTCAACTCCCCTAAAGAAGCACTCATTTCATGTCCTTCATTGAAAAGATTATGAAAATAACCTCTCCATCTGTCTTTAACCGCGTTCTCTGTAGCAAGAACCTTTCCATCCTCATCCTTGATGCACCTCACTTGGTTTAGGTCCCTTGTCTTCTTTTCCCTTGCTCTAGATAGTTTATAGATATCCAACTCTCCTTCTTTGGTATCTAGTCGTTTATACATATCGTCGTAAGCCGCTAACTTAGCTTCTCTGACAGCTTTCTTCGCCTCTTGCTTCGCTTTTCTATACCTTTCACCATTTTCATCGGTCCTCTCCTTGTATAAGGCTTTACAACATTCCTTCTTAGCCTTCACCTTTGTTTGTACCTCCTCATTCCACCACCAAGATTCCTTTTGGTGTGGGGCAAAGCCCTTGGACTCTCCTAATACCTCTTTTGCTACTTTTCGGATACAACTAGCCATGGAATCCCACATTTGGCTAGCTTCCCCCTCTCTATCCCACACACATTGGGTGATTACCTTCTCTTTGAAAATGACTTGTTTTTCTTCTTTTAGATTCCACCATCTAGTCCTTGGGCACTTCCAAGTCTTGTTCTTTTGTCTTACTCTTTTGATATGTACATCCATCACCAACAAGCGATGTTGATTAGCCACGCTCTCTCCTGGTATAACTTTGCAATCCTTACAAGTTATACGATCCCCTTTCCTCATTAGAAGAAAATCTATTTGTGTTTTTGACGACCCACTCTTGTAGGTGATCACATGTTCTTCTCTCTTCTTAAAGAAGGTGTTGGCTAAGAAGAGATCATATGCCATTGCAAAATCCAAGATAGCTTCCCCATCCTCGTTTCTCTCCCCAAAACCATGGCCACCATGAAAACCTCCATAGTTGCCTGTCTCCCTGCCCACGTGTCCATTTAAATCTCCTCCTATAAATAACTTCTCCGTCTGAGCAATTCCTTGCACCAAGTCTCCAAGATCTTCCCAAAATTTCTCCTTCGAACTCGTATCCAACCCTACTTGAGGTGCGTACGCACTAATCACATTGATAAGTTCTTGTCCTATTACAATCTTGATTGCCATGATTCTATCTCCTACCCTCTTGACATCTACAACATCTTGTACCAAGGTCTTGTCCACGATGATGCCAACACCGTTTCTCGTTCTATTTGTGCCCGAATACCAAAGTTTAAACCCTGAGTTTTCTAGATCCTTTGCCTTACTACCAACCCACTTAGTTTCTTGTAGGCACATAATATTTATCCTTCTCCTCACCATAACTTCCACTACTTCCATAGATTTTCCCGTTAAGGTTCCTATATTCCACGTTCCTAAACGCATTTTGCTCTCTTGAACTCTACCCTTCTGTCCTAGCTTCTTCACCCTCCCCCGTCTAATAGGATCAAAGTACTTCTTTTGTGTGTCCCGGGTAAAGTTGATAGGAGCATATGCTCCCAAACAACTTTGAGTGGAGTCGTTCGAAAAGAAGTTTCTATGGCCCCCTTGCTCATTTAACACTGCATCCGGGTGCCGATGGAGATACAGCGACCCTTGCTCACTTATCACTGTGCTTGGGCCACACAGCGCGCCACTTACGGGTGACGCCCTAGCTTTAGCGCGATTTTGTTCTGGATTCATTTTCATAAGGATTCGACGTGATCATGGAGTGCCGGCTGTCGACTACCTGACGCCCTCCCCCTCCTCCTTTATCCGGGCTTGGGACCGGCCATGTAAGACATAGGCGGAGTTTCAAGATCAAGAACCTTAGTAGAAATTTTTTAAAACTTACCTTGTACATCTCATGAAGAAGTTGCCGAGTATAATGCCTTACAAGGATCTCTTGAAGGGACTCTAAACTAGCAATTTGATGTGTAATTGTCAACTGCTTGAGATGAATTCGTGCACCCTCAACATCAGCAAGAGCCGTAAGACCTCTCTGTAATTAGTTATTTCAGTAAGCATGAAAAGGCAAACAAATATGATTTCATATGTTTTTGAATCACAGGATAGAGTTGCTGCAGGCAGATGTGGGTGTTTGTGTTTTGTGTATCAAACGCATATTCTCCTTGCATGAAACCTTCACATTCATTACCTCAACCTTTGGCTGTGATTCAATGCATGCACACAGTTCTGACAATTTAAATATTTTCAAACTTGCATTTTATGTGATTACATTATTTACTTTGTAAAGCTTCTCTTATGACATCATTATACTACTTACATGGATAACAGATTCTCCTGCGGTAAGAATCCGATTTCGAAGCATCCATGGAGCACTGGAAAAGCTGTGCAGACAAAATTCATAGCTTGTCAAATGGCAACATTTAATATAAAAACTAAATACGCAGAGGGATCTTCTTATTGATTAACAAGCCAAAATCAAACACTTGGACATAGATCTTTTTCTGTCTTCTAGCCAAAAGGTAAATTTGCTGCCATGAAGCTCCAATTGGAAGTATTGAAGGTAGAGAGAGTCTGGGTTTGTGGCTTTCACTAGAAACAGGAGCAGTCATTAAGTGAAGTTGTTTCTCTGTTGCATAGGAATCCATTAAACCTGTATCATTAATACGAGAGCGCAGGAATGGATCAGACAAGGGCAAAACTCTACTCTGGAACCTTGAAGTCACATTTTTTATGAAGTCAAACAGGCTTAATATCAATTCTTGCTCCAGCTCAAGACAGAAGTCAGCAACTAACAAGCATTGAAAGCTATTAAGTTATCATAACTGTTTTAAATGCAGATATGCACACCTTAAGCTGATATATTCGAATGAAACCAATGAAACATCTTTTTTCCTCCATTTTGATACAGCAAGGTAGAAAACAGGTTCAAAAGATCTGTGAGAAGTCCTTTGAAGCAGTCTTTCACTTCTTGGTTTCATGACGTCATCCTTAATCAAATGGCCAAATGGATTGCTTTTATAATCACGGTCAAAGGACAAGATGACAGGATATGGTGTACAACTCAGCTGGTTATCAATTTGCAATGGTGTAATTTGGAAGGAAAGCTTTTGTTGATCGAAACTTTGTATGAGATCAATTGTAATGTTCTTTGCACAAGCAAAAATCAATTCCTACAAGAGAAACAAGTCTGAATAAGCTCCATAGAACCTGAGTAAAATATGCAATTTCACAATTTCACCAACCTGTGGATGAATATTGATCATGGAGATACCAATGTGTTGAATAACAATTGAAATTCTTTCCATGAAACCTACAAACTTGTCCTATTTCTGTTCTTGTTTCCCTTTCTCTCTCAAGCGAGAAACACTTGTATTCGTCATGTCATTAACAACATGGTAACTTGAATCAATAACATGGAGGACCTACAATAAAGGAATGAAATAAGAAAGCTACTAAAGATAAGTGCTTGATAGTTCATGGCATGTGCCAAGGTATAAGAAATGAACCTTAGTTGCTCCCTCAGCATGGATGGATAAATGCAATGTCCTCTCAGATTTCTGGTGTCAAAAGTTAACACAAATTAACTTTCACATAAAATGTAGAATCGAGCTTAGAAGGTGAACCGAATATATGAAGTGTGTGTGGTGATTCAATACAACATCGGTTTAATAAAAATAAGCAAATAAAAAGAAGAAGAAGAAGAAGGAATCCAGGAAGAACTCGAACAGCCAGCAAAGTATCGTTAACATCCCACTAACAAGTAGTAACAGGCTTAAAAAAGTTGACTATATTGTGCTAGGTTATGCAAATATTATTTTCAAATTTATGTCGATTGGGGCATGCAAAGTAGATATCAGAAAATCTTGAAACCAACAGGCAACAAAGCTGTTCCCACACCACAAATTTAGTTGAGTCACGAAAATTTATTGTGGGAAAGTGACAACCTCAGAAGATGATGGTAATTGCACGGACTGTACTCTTTCACATCATCAAGAGGGTATGACCCCAAAACACGCTTTCCAGGTACCTTACAGTGCCCCCCCCCAAAAAAAACTCTTTAGAAAACAAAAAAACAATATCAATTATTACAGTTAACACAAGAAAAAAGAATGTACCTCCACGGTGAGCCGATGTGGATAGCATGGTTCATCCCAGGCTTAAGGGCAAGATGTGTAAGAGTGA